>NW_004955438.1:6136079-6144901 GCF_000276665.1 Chinchilla lanigera | reverse complement strand
CTGCACATGAGATCATCTGCAGTGAATTGGAACATCCTTTGCCAAGAGTTGGTGTTAAACTCCCAAGTAAGATTCATGATGTTTTCTATCTCTATACAATATTTATAACTTATGTACCAGCCGTGATGCATGATATATACTTGTAATTTCATTGACAACCTGACTTTTAAAATTTCCTCACATCTGACTTCATTATAGATAGGATGTTTCTTATATTATTGACATTTAAGAAATCCTTTTTTTTTTCCTCCTCACATTCAAATGTCTCACAGATAACGTCTGTGATGATTTATTTGCTCTTATAGGTCACTGATTCTCAGCTCACCTATCCTCAAATAAATGTCAATGAGTGATCTTACTACATTTGTCTAAATTCAGTTTTATTTCTCTTGACTCTCTTTACCTTAATGTTGTGCTGTCTGATTTGTAGAACAGTTGAAGTCTGGCTTTGGAACCAGTGTTTTTCTCTTATCATTTATCTCAGAGAAGTCATTTATCTTCTTTCACTATTGTTTTCTATCTTATAACTCAAGGGAGGAGAAACTCCTCTCTTACTTTATGATATTTTATTCTCCATTAATCAGACATTCCATTAAGCCAACACAGAATGGAAGTCAATTTGCAGAAGTTATCTCCAACAACATTACTACCACTGAAAAGGTAATTACTATCGTCACTGTCTTAGTTACTTTTCTCTCCTTGCTGAGACAAAATACCTCATGCCCAGAATTAAGGAAGGAAAAGTTTACTTAGCTCACAGCTTGTGGAGATTTTAGTCCATACTTGGCTGGCTCCAAGACAGAATGGCACATGGCAGAGGAGCAATAGTTCATGGTGGCCAGAAGACCGCAAAAGCAATAACAGCAGAAAGGGAGGAGCGAGAGAGCAAGCTGCTTTCCCTCCTTTATATTGTATGCAGGCTTCCTGCCATAAGGTGAGTGTAGCACTCACACTCATAATCCCAGCATTGGACAGCTAATCAATCATAAACCCTAAAAGCCCACCCCATCACTGCATGAGGCTTTGAGGGAACATCTAGTCACAAAGCATAACATCCCTAGACCCCAAACACTCATGCACATTCCTTTATGCAAGAGGCATTTTAGATCATCTCAAAGACTTGGAAAAGTCCAGACAGTTTCAGCACTGCTAAAAAGTGCAAGTCACAAGTCTCCTCCCAGATTTAAGGCAAATGCTTAGCTGTGAGCCCCTGTACAAATGAAAAGTTAAACATTTCTAACAATCAATGGCAGAAGATATACATTACCATTCCAAAAGTTACAAACAAGGGAATACAAAAGAATGGGATCAAAACAAGTCCAAAATCCAGCAGAGCAAACATTAAGTTCTGTCATTCCACATGCAACATTTGAGGAAATCTGTGTCAAATTATAAGCTCCACGTGGCCCTTCTGGTGGTTGTAGCTCCAATGGATTCTCTCTTAGGCCTGATTTCCACCCTCCTGGCAATTTTCATGGGATGAACCACATTCCTGGCTATCCAAACTTCTGGGGTCTCCACTGCACATTTGACTTCTTGTGCACAACTTCACACACTACTTTTCAGGAGCAAACTGCCTGGCCTTGCAGGCCTTCCTCTGAAATCTGGGTGGAGGCCTTTTTAACCGCAAAACTCTTACATTCTGTACACATCTGAAATCAGTGCCTTGTGGATGATGGTTAGATCCGCTGCCAGCTGGAGCAGTAACCAGGATTTCTTCTCTCTTGGCTGAGGGGCTCAGTGTCTGGATTGCTGAGCACTCTGAACCTCATTCTGAGGAATAAATTCTCTGTGCCACTGCCATTCTGGAACATGTGCTCTGTGGCTTTCTCCTCAAAGCAAAGTCTTTCACTTCTGCAGTTTTGAGGCTAAAAAGAATGGAGACTTGCTGCTTCTTGTGATCCCTTCAGATCATCTTTTCTATTCTCCTGTTCCTTCTCAGCAGTGAACATCTCCTCAGCTCTATCTTTGCAGTCCACAGCTTTACTGGAGCTTTTCTCCTGATGAAACTCACAATGCTTTAAATCTTCCTTCTAGGCTCTTTACTCTTGATTTGCCACATAAACCTGGCTAAAAGCCCCCAATCATAGCCATATCACTGCTTCAACTTTCCACTGCCTTGAAATTTCTTCTGCCAGATTGATTATTCCACTGCCCTTAATCAAAGTCTCAGCAAAGTCTCCGGACACGAGCAAAATTTAGACAAACTTTTTGTCAAGTTATAACACACATCATCTGGAGTCCAACAGACAATGTAGTCCTTCCCAGCAGAAAGCTCCCAAACCCCGTCTTTATGGGTAGGATTTCTATCAGCCTTCTGGTCTTCTGAGTTCGGATCAGAATCTCCCACACAGAGCAGTCTAAGGTATTCCAACTCTACTCTTTCAGGCAACATCTCTAAACCTTTCCAAACTCTTCCCACAAGCCTTTCCCAAAGGCTACTGAACCACATGGCCAGGTATAGCCACAGCAATGACCCTACTTTCTGGTACCAAATTCTGTCTTAGTTACTTTTCTCTTCCTGGGACAAAACACCTGACACCTAGAATTAAAGAAGGAAAGGTTTATTTAGCTCATAGTTTGTGGAGGTTTCAGTCCATAAGCAAGCTGGCTCTAAGACAGAGTGGCATATGGCAGAGGGCAACCATTCATGGCAGTAACAGAGAACAGCAAAAGCAGCAAGAGTGAAAAGGAACTACCTGCAAGAGCTAACCTCTTTCTCTCCCTTATATTGTAGGCAGGCTTCCTACCCCAGGGCAGGTGTAGCACTCACACCCATAATCCCAGCATTGGACCGTGAATCAATCAGAAACTCTAGAACCTGTGAGGCCTTGGGGTAACATCTAGACACAAATCATAATGATCACTATTGTTTCTGATCAATTTCTTTATTGCATTATAAATGTAAAATGACTGGGATCCATAATAAAAAGCTAATACTAAAGATAGTATTTCTATGGAAGATTTCTAAGCATGGATTCTGTATTATTTCACAAATTTATAAGTAGTGGTCTCTTTCACATAACTTGCATATTACTAGAATGTGGTAACTGTCTGATTAAAATAAACAAGAGTGCCCAAAATATATTGATACTAAGATGAAAATAAGAACCTAGTTTAGAAACATAAAGGTATCCAATTCTTTTAATTTTATCTACTTTAGGTGGATAGTATAGAAATAAAATATCATTTCTATGAAAAATCATACTTAGTTTCTATTAAGGTATTTAATGTGATTTAAGAACAACTCTTAAGAGTATTACTAAAAGTGAGATTTGATCACCCTTTTAATTGCAGAGTGAACATGAAAATATTTTGCAGGTTAATTTTACATGGATGCAATTGACTTGAATATTACAGTTATAAAATTCAACTAAGCTGGGATGTTTTATTTAGCATTTTGAAGCCCCTTAGGGGTATGTAAGTTTTCATCTTCATGTGCTTTTAGTTAATGATCATCTTAGCCTGCAAATCCTACATTTCAAATTTAGCACCTTCCTTAAGTGTATTTTATGTGAACTACTACCAAGAAAATGTGCTTTATATTTCAAAACCACTTTCTTTTTCTTCCCCGTAATGGCCCTACTCCTGTTCCCCTTCTTCCACCCCATCCTCTTTCTCTTCCTGCTCCTCCTCCTCATCTTTTTCCTCTTCCTATTCTTCATTCTCCTCCTCTTCCAATTCTGCTTCTCCTTCTCCGTCTTCTTCTTCACCCCGCCTCCTTGCTTCCTTTGCTTCTCCTCCTTTTGTCTCCCAGGGAAGCTAGTAAAGTGCTCTAGCATTAAGCTACATCCTCAGTCAATATAATTTCAAATTATTCTATATGGAGATACCCAGCTTTGGCTGCTGAAACAAATATTGTTGAGTATTTCCTAAATCAAACTAAAATATCAGTCATTGTGTAATTAGCGATCTCTAAAGTGTAAACTGAATACCCAGAGGTATTCATTGCTTTGAAAAACTCATAAATAGTCTTAAGCTAAGAAAAAAATCACACATCACTGAAAATTCGATAGGTAATTTCTTTGTATTTTCCTTCTTCTGGTCACCATCCTAGGTAACATTACAATGATACAGTTTATTACGTTAAAAATCTCTTTAATTTTATGACTATTGAACTCATATTTCCTCTGTTGCAGATTACTTACAAAAACTTACGTTAAAATGAGATCATAACACAGATAATTGTAAAGCATATTAATAGGGTTTCATGATCCACTTTTGGGAATACTGGGAAAATATTTTACCTAGAAAGAATCTCAGACTTTCATCTACATACACACTATCATCTTTTCAAGAAAGATATTCAGGGACACAATTTTGTGTTATTTTATAATTATTTAGATAAAAAATAATAATTGGTTTTAAATATAATGTCTAATTTTGGAACAATGAAATAAAATTATAAAGTAATAATTTTTATTTCTTTTCTTAGAAGTAGATGAATAGATGATTATATTCTATCTTCAACATTTCTTTTTTTATAATAAAGATTTATTCAGAGAATATTCACTTAAATGTAATCATATAAGAACAGTCTCTACCTTGCATTATATTATTTCCATTAGAAGGGACACTAACAATGTTTTCAATTATTTCATGAGATCATGGCATTTTATTTTCTTAAGCCTATATTTCTGCTGTGACTGTAATTACGTTTTTGTATCAGATTATTTTGTCATACAGAACAATGGCCCTATTTCTAAGAGCTACAAATGATCATGTAGACATGCATAGCCTGAACTTCCAACTGAAAAAAAATTATTACAAATGGAAAAAAAAATCCTTTCTCTTTCTTAATGGTGTTGTAAAGAAATAAAACCATGGGCAGGGTTTCTTATCCAGTTTTCCTTCCTGATTTGCAAACTTTGCAGCTAAAAATGTTCGTAATGATATTCAGAGACGTAGTTTTTGGTCTTTCACACACAAGAATAGTATAAATTAAAAATCTTATGTCATTAAAGATTTTCAACCTGAATTTCTTTTTTTGTCCTCTGTAAAGTCTTATTTCAAACATTGCAAAATCACTTTTTAAACATTATTTCTTTACTCTAGAAATCTTTTTTATTTTAACTGCACATTCTGTTGTTAAGCCTTTACTTTCATTTATAACAAAGTACTTTTTAATAACACGAGGAAGGTTCTGAAGAGCAAGAGACAAATCAGCTCATTACTACTGGTTGAAAAGAATTATGATGCACAGATATCTCATTTAAAGGATATATGATTTTTTTATGAAAACCTCAACTTTTGTGTTCTACTCTGAACTTCCAGAATAGTGGACAGATAAAAATATCCATGATCTCCAAACAACTAGCGAAGATGAGACTCTACAGGAGATGCTCATTATTTTCTTTGCTCCTACTCTTTATCACAAGGAAAAGAATGAAAAATAGTTCTAGCCTCTGAGAAAGGAGTTAAATTTACATGTAGAACACAGAAATTGGGAACACATAAAAGCTGATTGTTTTGTTTTGTTTTGTTTATTTTGGGATACTATGTCAAAAGTCAGTACCTACACAAGACTAACTGCCTCCAAAGTTTTGGACCTTATTGAGATCAAAATTCAATCCCTGTGTTGGTCACTTAGCTTTGTTCTGGGACTACAGAATAAATGTCAAATCTTCACAAGGAAGTAGTAACTATGATGTCATTTGGCAGTGAAAAACACTTGAAGATATAGTTTAGCTTCTTGCATTTCCACAGGAAGTCTAGACAGATTAAATTACTTGCCTTGATTATTAAGTTAATCATGCCAGGGAGAGGTTTAGAACAGTGGTCTGACACTTCTCCACAGGAACTTGCTCTTTTCCCAGAGGTACATGAAGAGTTGAATAGGGGGTGGATGGAATTATATTTTTCTTATCTTAACATTCCAGAAAGTGTGTGTCCTGCCAAGTTAGCAGAATAACAAGTGTTATCCGTTCTGCATCTATTCAATTACTGGGAAATGTCTACAAAATACCTATAACCAGTAAGTCATTATCACAGATGGTAGGCAAAAATAAATAAATCAGATCTCTGAAATTGAACAGCTCTTTGATACTGGAAATTCCAAGTATAAAAGGAAGTTTGAGTCATAATGGATTTACCCAGGAGAAGAGAAATAATGAGTTTCCATTGGAGAGCTTAATTTCACTATTGGCCAAATCAGAATTTTCACCAGTTTGTCTGTGTCAATCTTGCTAGCAATATCTTCAATCTACAGATGGATTTATATGCCATCTTTACTCTGTGGTAAAAGTGAGCACCTTATCTTTGATAGTATCCAATCACCTCATGCACCTACTTGTCAATCATAGTGCTATTATCAAGAAATACAAATAATTTGTAAGGTTATCATATGCATAAATGTAAGATTATACATAGAACCCAGACAAGTATACTACTGGCTCAGTGCTATTGCTCTGACAATCTTCTAGTATCACGGCAAAGCTTCCTCTTTTATTACAAACACAAGATAGATTTTAAGTGAACTAGAGCAATATGATTCATTGTTACTTATTTAGACCATATTTTACCACACTTCTGTGCTAAGCACTTCATGATTGTCTCTTCTAAATCTTAAAATGACCCTGAAAAACAAATAATTTTCCCACATGACAGTTAATGATTATGTAACATATTAATTGTTTGGATTTGACTGGAAAAACTAAGTTTTACTGCTTGGTTAATTTGAACCCAATCCTTGTGCCCAAAAGAAAGAAATCACACAAACAACTAAAAAACTTATGCAATCATTTCACTCTTTTCAGGTATAAACCAAGCATTGTCTCTAAATAGCATTCCAGTATAAAGCATTGCAAGACACCACTGTACACATTATCTTTCACACAGAAGACTAACCAAGTACAAGGCAGGTATTAAATGATGCTAGCAAAGGACAGAGCACAGGATGAAAAATGAAATCACAACTTCAGTAGTCAGGAGAGCAGCATCAAAGATGGAAGACAGGCAAAGAAGACAACAGAAAAGCACTGCCGAATGGCTGGGGCACCTTGCTACTGTCACAGTGAGAGGGTTTAGCTAAGGAAAGTGTTCACTCCCCAGCAGAACACATCTAGGAGATGTTTAATGTATTTCCACATATTTAACGTATTTTTATAACATGGTGCTCAATAACAAAAACAATTTTACACTAGGCCTTGAAAATAAAGTGAGAACCAGCAGCACAATGAGAATGTCATAAGGCTACATTCTTCTCTACTAAAAAACGAGGGAATCCTGTTTCAGTTTTGCTGACATGTTCCAAGGATTTGTTGGGTTTGACAAGAAATTTTACTTTCTGACATATGTTATCATGAGAAGAAAACTCACAGAGCGGCAGAGCTCCCAAATCACTTTGCTTCTTCAGGTGTCTCATCTAGTGTCACCAAGAAATCAGAGCCTGTGAGTTACCACTGTTTAAATTTATAACTTAAATATTTTGTATACTGCCTGACAACTAAGGTTAGGTCTTGGAGAAATATAACTTTGATGTTTGATGCCTTTCTGTCTGGGTCATTCACAACCCATCCACACTTTTTAACATGCTGATACCAATGCCCAAACCTGCTATGCAGAGAAGGGAGTATTTGTAACATTTACTACTATACTCAAAGCCAAAGAGAAATAAGGTGGAAATAGATTCAAAGTTTGTATCTCTATAATATATTAATAGGTGCTAAAGCATGTGACCTGCACTTATCTGTATTTCCAGGGTACTTGGCAATGCAGAAACATGACCACAAGACTAGACCAATGCAGCTTTGTGCCCCTTTTACTTATGCTCAGCCTCAGGATTTTTTTTGGTGGGATAGGAATTGAACTCAGGCCCTCACACTTGCTAGGCAGGCGCTGTGTCTCTGAGCTAAACCTTTGGCCCCTCAGTCTCAGTTTGCCATTAGTTTTTATTAATCACACAGGTAAATCTACTGTATTACCATGATATATCCTAACTGTAATGGTTTGTGTCTGGGTGTCCCCCCAAAGCCTCATGCGGCCATGGGGCAGGCCTTTAGAGTTTGATTGATTATGGGTCTGAGATCTACACCCGCCCTGGGGTGGATAGTATGCATATGTAAGGGAAATCAAGAGGGTGCTTCCGGCCATTTCCTCCCTTGTGTGTGTTTGTTGCTTTTGCTGTGTTCGCCGCCAGTAGCTATAGCCCTCTGCCATGTGCCACTCTGCCTTATAACCTGCCAATGGACTGAAACTTCCACAAACTGTAAGCGAAATAAACCTTTCCTCCTTAATTTTGGGTGTAAAGTATTTTGTCCCAGCAACAAGAGAAAAGTGACCAAGACAGAATTTGGTACTGGGAGGAGTGGGGTCATTGCTGTGACTATACCTGACCATGTGGTTCAACTGCCTTTGGAAATGGCTTGTGGGAAGTGTTTGGAAAGATTCAGAGATGTCACCTGAAAGAGAAGCGCTAGAACACCTTTGACTGTTCTGTCTGGGAGATTCTGGTCAGAACTCAGAAGACCAGAAAGCTGACAGAAATCTTGCCGGTAAAGACCAGGTT
The DNA here is from genome assembly GCF_000276665.1 of Chinchilla lanigera. NCBI lineage: Eukaryota > Metazoa > Chordata > Mammalia > Rodentia > Chinchillidae > Chinchilla > Chinchilla lanigera. The sequence goes on along the minus strand of NW_004955438.1, from coordinate 6,136,395 downwards.
CAGGAGGTTTCTGTTGGGCGGAAGGACTCCATTGGTTGTTGGACTCCAGACCATGTGTGTTATGGCTTGGCAGAAAGTTTGTCCGCATTTTGTTCATGTCCAGAGACTTTGCCTAAGACTGAGATTAAGGGCGGCAGTGGACTGATTAATGTGGCAAAAGAAATTTCAAGGCAGTCAAATGTTGGGGAAGTGGCATGGCTATTGCTGAGGGGTTTTAGCCAGATTTATATTGAGAATCAAGAACAAAGAGCCCAGCAGGATGATTTATAATGTGAGTTTGGCCAGAAAGGAAGCTCCAGTAAAGCTGTGGACTGCA
>NW_004955438.1:6113487-6135009 GCF_000276665.1 Chinchilla lanigera | reverse complement strand
GTGTCCCCCCAAAGCCTCATGCGGCCATGGGGCAGGCTTTTAGAATTTGATTGATTATGGGTCTGAGAGCTACACCCTCCCTGGGGTGGATAGTTTGCATATGTAAGGGAAAGCAAAAGGATGCTTCTGGCCATTTCCTCCCTTGTGTGTGTTTGTTGCTTTTGCTGTGTTTGCCGCCAGCAGCTGTAGCCCTCTGTCATGTGCCACTCTGCCTTATAACCTGCCAAGTATGGACTGAAACCTCCACAAACTGTAGGCGAAATAAACCTTCCCTTCCTTAATGTTGGGTGTAAAGTATTTTGTCCCAGCAATGAGGGAAAAGTGACCAAGACACTAACCAACACACACAGATACACAGGTAGAGACAATTTTTAAACAAGGTCAGTAAGAATATAATCAATCTGCTCTCTGATTAAAAATAATAATAATAACAAAAATTAAATAAAAAATTTTCTGCAGTAGAATAATCAGTTGTACATCCAAGAGTCTGTTAAACATTATACAAATGTATATCATATTACTGATACAGTTCTGCTGAGACTAATATTCATATCCTCAATTTACAGGTAATGCTAGTGAAATTTAGCAAAGATGAGCAATTTGCCATGTTGCCAGATTGTTAGCAGTGGCATAGCTAGATTGAAACTCTAATTTTATTATTCCCCGATATCTAGTTCTTCTCCAGTCTATATAGTCTGTAGGAATATTCAATCTGCTAATTCAGATTACCCTGTGATGATTTAAAAATTATGGAAGTTATTGATGAACCATAGTCATAAAAGAAATTTATTATCTTATCAATGAATAAAGGACAAAGATATGGTGGTTTTAAAGATTCACAATAAGAACTCAACTTTGAGCAGGCTTGATGTATGAAGACACTAATAAGACAGAGAGAAGGAAAATGATTTCACTTCAATATATCAATGTCTTTTTTTGGAAACATTTGTAATGTCAGGAGCAACAGGTGAAACTGATGACAAAATACTGAGTAACATATCCCAGCTGATGAGGTGTGTTGCAGAACACTGAGTAAAACAACAAACTTGCTACATTTAGGGACAAAAATTTAAGGTTATTAAGATGTGCAAGTATTATCTTACAAAGTCGTTATATCTTACCTGTAGCAGGTGTCCCATGTAAGGGTACACATATTTGGAATTTTCTTCCATTGTTAGTACTTGATATAATGTCAGCAGGCTGGAACCCCAAAGAAAGAGGAAACAGTATCCAGAAGATCAGTTTTTAGACTTCCTGTGTATTTCTCAATCTGCAATTGTTCATGTCCCTTTTTCAAAATGATATGCTATTTACATATAATTTATCCACATCCTCTTAGATATTTTAAATAACCTCTGGATTATTAACAATAGCAAATACAATGTAAATGCTATGCAAATAGTTGTTACACTCTTTAGTGAATAATGACAAAGAATAAACGTCTACACGTGATCACTACAAATAAAATGTTTTCCCAAATATGTTTTCTTCTGCTGCTTGAATTTGTGAATAAAGGAACTGCAATATGAAGGTCTGTAGTGGTTGATACAGTGTGTCAACTTGAGAAGTTTAGAAGTTTAGGTGAACAGGGACCCAAGGTCCTTACTTGTAGACATCCTGAGTTTGTGGTAAAGGAGGACACAGAGATGGCGAGGGCAGCTAGCTGGTGTACAATGTAAGGGAGGGAGAGGCTTGCTTTGCCCTCTTTTTGTTCTTGCTGCTTTTGCTGTCTTCTGCTGTCTCCAACTGTTTCCCCTGTGCCCTGCCACCCTGCCTTGGAACCAGTTGATTGTGGACTGAAACTTACACAAATTGTGAAATAAATAAACCTTTCCTTCCTTGATTTGGAGTGCTGGATATTTTATCTCAGCAATGTGAGAAAAGTAACCAAGACAAAGTTCAACTATACTAAGCTCAAATAGAATAAAACAGATCATCTGTCTAGGTGAGGACAGCATTTAAACACAATGGAGTACTATTCTGCCATAAGGAAAGATAAACTTGAATCATTTGTAAGAAAATGCATACACCATAATATTAAGTGAAATAAATCAGACAGACAAGCTGAAATACCTCATGGGTTCTCTTAGAGTAGAAACGCAAATTATAAGAAGTGGGGAGAAAGACCTTTCTCAAACGAGAAGGGGATCAAGACTTAGTGGGAAGATGAAGGGAGAGGAAAGGGGATAAGAAGGAACTAAAATGTGTTGCGTTCCTGAGCCGGCTCCACTTCTGGAATGCCATCGTTATGCGCTGCAAACATGTACTAATACAAATATTTTTAAAACAAAGAAGCAAGAGTCAAGAGTATTATGAGACATAAGAGGAGTTACAATACAAAGGGACTGACGAACACTGGTCACTGAAGAAGACAGGTCTAAAGAAATAAGGACTTGAACCCTTGGACCTTGAAAACTGAGAAGACATTCTGATCGCAGTAAGAAGAGTTTAAGCGTAAAGTCAAAGGTAAAGAACAGATTGTAGCATATGGACCACACATAGGTTAGGCAGTAAAGAGAAACTTCATATACATATACAACTATTCAGAAAAATTTGGATAAAAATGAATGAAATAAAGGATGGTAGCTATGAATGATGTGGTATCAAAGGAAGGCAGAGGAGAGAAGTAAGGGGAGACGAAGGGAGGGGAAAGGAAAGAAGAGAAGAGGAGACAACAATTAATGCAGCAGTGTCCTATACATAAATTGTGAATCATAGAAGCTTATCTGAACTCCTGATGTAAGAAATTGAGTGACAGTCATGTTACAGAGGACCTGATTTCTGATCATCAGCTTCATGGGTATTACTCTTGGTACTACTCAGAACATTGTCTATGATGCTCAAACTGTGTGAATGCAATTCTTGTTTCTCCAATACCTTGCTGAGTTATTAGACTTTATGCCTTTGAGAAAGATCAAAGGGCCTTATGCAAGAGGACCAGAACCAGAGCTTCAAATTTGCATGGAAGGAGTGGATATGGCAACCAACTTTGTCTGTCTTCTTTCCTCATGCTTTTCAAAATTAAATCTGTCCTGAATACTTCAAGTTTCTCCTAGAGGAGGTCAAGAAATGAATTTAATACTTTGGAAATCTGCTCTGTTTACTAAGAACCAATGATTACCAGCCACAGATCAGGCAAAACTGGATAGTATGAGATTAGTATTCCAGAACAAGGAAACGAAGTGCACTGGATAGTAGAAAAGAGACCAGAAAGAAAACACTGGGTGGTATACAGATTTAATGTGCTCCATTTTACAATGTAAATCATGATTTGCTAATGACCGGTTCCCCAGCTGTACAGCCTCTAATGACTGGCACTGCCAAGGTTGACTGGTAGGCTCAGCTTAGAGACCATGTGTTGCCATAACATTTGAAGCCACAGAGGCAGAAATCTGAACTTTCTTTTCCCATTGAAAAAGCCAAAAGAATGTGGGACAGAGAATTATGTTAAAAATACGTTATCACAGATATGAGAAAATTCAAATTCATTAAAGGTTTACTAGTTTTGGGTGCACTGTTAGTGCCTATATTTATTCCTATCATCAAAGTTTTTGAGGACTGTAATTTCAAATTAGCTTTTGGAGTTAAGAGAACAGAAGAATCCATGATTCTCTTTAAACATCTTTTTCAACTGACTTTTCTAGTGGGTTCCTCTTCCTTAGGGCTTCATCTTCTTTCTCTGTGCCTTAGATGTCAGCGTTTCTCTGCAAATCCTCTATGGTTTTTTCTCAATTTATTCTCCTAAATGCAGTTCAAGTTTGTATGGGTTTAGATCTCTTACATGTACTAATGGCTCCCTAGTCACAGTCAGCCGACATTAGATATTTGTAATTGGGTAACACAGCTTTAACATCTTCAGAACTTGATTCATTCTATTCATCACCATAATACGGCCCTTTATCTGCTTTCTTGTCACTCACTATTCTCACCAGTTTAGTTTCCTACTTCAAGTTATTTTTCCCCATCAGCCTCTTTTGCTGCCAATTAATAATTCAGATCTGTTGATTCTCCTGTAAATATTACATAAGCCCAGCTGTGCCTCCCAGCTCTGGACCACTATTCCCTTTTTCCTAATAACTTTTCCCATTTGCTTTTCTTTCTCTTTCCCACCTTTGAGCCATTTCCTACACTAAAACAGAGGAATCTCCCTAACATGTATGCACACATATTGAGTTATTGGAAAATTTCAGATTCTTTGTTAATCTCAAAAATCATTTCAAAATAGATCAAAGTAGCATGCAAGATCGATTCTTCCTTACCTCAGCAGCTTCATTTATCTGCACTTCCTACTACATCAAAATCCCATTCTACCATTTCCTATGTACTTCAGTACATTTGATACCTGTTGTAGTTTTTGTCTGAATGTACCCCAAAGCCTCATGCAGTCATGGAGCAGGCTTCTAGGGTTTATGATTGATTCACTGTCAAATGGTGGAATTATGGATATGAGTGTTACACCTCCCTGGGGAAGGTAGTTTGCATACAATGTGCTCTCCTCCCATTTTTCTCTTGCTGCTTTTGCTATCTTCCACCACCATGAACTGTTGCCCTCTGCCATGTGCCATTCTGCCTTGGAGCCAACCAAGTATGGCCTGAAACCTCCACAAACTGTAAGCTAAATAAACCTTTCTTGCCTTAATTTTGGGCATTGGGTATTTTGTCTCAGCAATGACAAAAAGTAACCAAGACAATATCCCATTAATACAAATGTGCCAGGTTCTTTCTCTTTCTTGAATGGGATTATCCATCAGACTTTTTTTCATGGTCATCTTTTCTCCATTTCTCTCCTGAGTTACTAAATAGTAATTATTTTTCAGAATTCACATCTACCATTTCTTCCACCTTGAAGTGGAAGTGTGGTTTTTTGTAAGTGTGGTTTCATCAAAAGAGTTCTCCATAGCATATAAGTCTCTCATAGGCAGCACTTCTAACCTAGAATCTCTCTAATTGGCTCTCTATTTTTTCTCTCTTTGAGTTCCTTTGACTTTATGGGGTTCTTTTGAGTCAATAAATCTGTGAGTGGCAGAATCAAAATATAAATCTAGTTTCACTCTCCTATTGGACCAACAATCTTAAGTTAACCTCATATTGCTTAGAAACTTAGTATGTTCACTTTTTCATAACTTCTATTTAAAAGTAAGGATGAAGACATTTCCATGCATGTTATTTCTATTATACTGTACTTTTCCTACATCTTTTCATTATCATGGATGTCAAAATAAATTGAGTGATTATTCTGAGGTATTCTGTTCACTGATGGCCAACAGAAGTAATACATGAAGTGACACCAACAAATATGATGGATATTTTAAATTGTGTTACAGTAAAGGTTGCATTGCCATTAATCTTCCACAGAATGCTACTCCTTGCTTCAAACATACTCATCCGATCATTTCTCGCTACTTCATGAACCAGCTCTGGAAGTGTTCTTTCCTGAGTGTCTCTAGTTTCACTGTCAAGATTTCCTCAGTGTTCTCAATTAACACATAATATTTGTGGTCATCTTGACTTTGGGAAAAGCCAAAGTTTTATAGTTTCAGCTTCAGTAAATAAGGTGGATGACAACACACTGTAATATTTATGCAAAGCTGATTTGCTTTTGGATGGCAGTCAGAGCAGTGTTCATGCATGGATTTGATGACACCTCTGAAAGACACTCATGAAAGTGGACATCCATAACTACCTCAGAAAGTACCCACAAAATGGGAAAATTGGTTCAAAGTGGGTGGCAGGGGATATTTTGAGGGGAAATTAATGACAATGGGTCTTTCACTGTAATAAACTTTTCAAACTTATACCATCACTTTATATATTGATCAACCCTTGTATAAATCCTAAAATCCTTAGGATTAAAGAAATGTCAGAACAATAGATCTCAAATTTGAAAGTTATATGGAAAGTCTAAAAAATACTGATGAACACATTCCATTCCTGCCCCAATTTTTAAATTTGTTATAGGGTATTGCCTAGGCCCTTGTGTAGTTTATTTGCTTTAATCTGTTAAGTCTAACATGCAGCAGTATTTGAAAAGTACTACCTGAGAAATAATATAGCTTTCTGCTGCTTTTCAAAGGTGAGTCACATGTAGGGAGACTATGTAGGGAGTATAGGTAGATAAAAAGAGATAGGGCCTCTGTCTTCACTGCAGTGCTACTGCACATAAGGAAAAAGAAATTATCTTTGGCTATGATATTACAGTTCTCCCCTGCTGCTCCATAACATAGAAATCCTCTCTATTTACATCATTCTTTAGATCTATTTTATTAACTATGCCTATTAAGTACTTCTGTTAGATATTTTTAAATCTACTGTCTAATTGTCTTTAACTTTGAGATGACTTATTTATTAATCTCACTTTTTTAATAAATGTAAGCTTTACCAACTAATGAGTTATAATCATAAGCTCATAAATATCATTAGGACAAATATGTAAGATAGTTAACCCTAGGCATGAATAGCATTCATATAATTAAGAGAAAGGCCTTTGGAATTCACCAGCAATGTTGAATTTTACCCTTTCATATATGATGAGTGGCATCTGCATATCATTTGTTTTCTGAGTGCTAGTTTCCATTGAGAGGATAATTGTCATGCTAATTTACATAATAAGTACAAATCTTTCAAATGTTTGATACATAGGCTATTGCCATATTGGTGATATAAAGGAGAACATGTCATTGCTCCATGGCTGAGTGCTTGGAAAGATCTCAAGGAGGAAATAAAAAGGTGAATCAAATTTTAAGGTAGTAATTAAGATTCCTAAAGTACATATTTTTATACTTTCCCTCATAACATAGAAGGAAACTTAGAAAAGTTAAGTCTTATATATAAAATCAACATATTCATGATTTCAGAGTGCAGCTCTAATTAGACTTAGCTCCTTATACACAATATCTTTTTTGCAATTTATCCCACAATGTAGATTTTCTCACACCCGTTCACTTATTAACACCAAACTTATTAGCAATATGAAAACCTTTCTAAATTTGACTGAAAAATTTTCACAAACTGAGCACATTCAAATGGAGTCTGAGGAATGAAAACCATGTCCTGGGAACAGAGCAGAAATAAGATTGTAACAACCAACCAAGAAAACATACATTTTGTGCAGTTGCTTGTGGGAAAAAAGAACTATGTATGAATTACCTTAGGCCCTAGGGGCTGGTTTTGAATTCTAAAAACTACCTGACTTTTCTCCTATCCAAAATCTGAGGGACTGAGCATCAACTCCCTCTGGTTATGATGGAAAGAGAACATTGTTAGATGCATAGGTTCTCCACTAATATAGTCTTGAACTACTGTTCATTTTCCAGCCATCATTTTTCTATCACTTAAACAAATAGATAGCCATCATTTTTAGGTTGAACATGAGGAGGGAATACAATAAAGCCTGTAAAATATTTTATAAACTGTACAGAACAAAAATATTTTCTGTATTAATGGTTATAGTTCTGCCCTTGCACAAAGTGTAGCAACCAATTATTCCAGGGCAGACTGAAGTCATGATACCACTTCAGGGCAAACATTTTTACTCCAGTAAGTCCAGCCATAAGAATTCCATTGCATTTTTCATCCTGTCCTTTTATTGTAAGTAGTTAATGGTAGGTCTTTACTCACATGAGGTGATGGATGACCGCCTAGTTAGGAAATCATTCTTTTTTTTTTTCTTTCTAATTTAGCTGAAAAAAATTATCTGCTTGGCTTTATGAGAAAATGCATTGTTTCAGGTTAAGTGGAGAACTAGTAAGAAAAGAAGAACAGATGCAAAGCAGTACAGGGGCCAAGAAAAAGTATTTTTTTTTTAAATCTTTAAAAAGATCGAGAGAAGTACAAGAGATTTCTAATGGGATCCTGGGCTCCAATGTTCTGTTCTCAATTAGTTAATGCATTTCATTCTTTCATCAATTACAGCCCATAAAAAACCCTGCTATTACTTCCCATCAGGTCCACTTTTCCTCTCATGGAATAAGATCCCAAAAGGGAGAGACAATTTTTTAAAGCTACTTCTTAGAATCATAGGATGGATGTACACCAAGGAAAAGTCAATAGCGGAAAAACTTCTCCTTCATGATGGAAAAAAGAAGAAGTACAAAAATTAAAAGTTCTACACCTTTAAAATTTGACACAACCTTGTAAATCAGATGATGGCAGAAGGTCTTCTTGGAGGCCAAATATCTCCATCATCCATTGTGACTGTTTATCAGTATCTGGCTCGTGAGAGCGAGTCCATTCTTCCTATTCTTTGCTTGAGTTTTCAAATGTAAGTTGAATTTACAAATTAAGAGTCAAAACATATAAATTGATGGTAGAAGAAGAGTGCAGTACCACAAAATATTGACTGAGAGATGGCTTTTCTTAATTCCAGATTTTAGTACAAATACCAGTGCATAGTAACATATGGATTATATATATGCTTTTGTTTTAAGGGCCCACCAAGGAGCTGAGACATAAGGACAGCATAAATGTGTAAATCATACTCTTTCATGTCTTAAGCAATAAAAAAAAAACTATGTATAACCTAATGGAACTAATAATACCCCAGAATCCAAAATATGTAGCATTTTAAAGATATCTAGTTATTTTTTAAAACATAAGGAAACTGAGGTTAAATCAAGTGTACTATTTTAACTTACCTGATCAGAAGGGCATGATCTTTTATTTTACATTGAAGTCCTTTGGCTTTTAATCACTTGCAAGCCAAAAATTACTATAATACTTTTGCTACAATACTTTTTATTTCAATTACTTAAACTTATCCCGAAAGAGTTATTTAGAAAAAAAACCTAAATTATTTTGCATCATTGATATAATTGAGTATGTCTCAACACTCAATCTGAAAATGTTGTAAGGGGAATAACTGGGATCTGAAAGAAAAAAATGGACTCCAACTTTTAACTCTCTACATATTCTAGAAGGATGTGCTTTTCAATTGCCACCGTTTATGATTCTCTACTAATTATATTTGTGGTCAGACCACATATAGCATTGGTGACAAAGCCTTCTAAATCCAGATGACAGATAGTCTATATTCCCAGCCCATCTGGAGTGTGGCCACTGGTCTGATAATATTGGTTTATTCTCTTGATAGCTGTTTCCTCCATGAGTGACCTTCAGTCTACCATTTCAATTAGTGAGTAGACTGATAACTGAAATTAATGGCTTCAGAGAGACGGGACCAATTGAGCACTTCCTGTGAGTCAGGCAATGACTCAGGGTGAGGGATTTCTTCACAGCAGGCTCCTTACAACCTTCCAACGCATGAGGTAGTTCACTGGAAAAGAGCATAACGGAGGAATAACATTCACAATGTTAAGAAAGAATGGGATAAAAAATTGAAAAACTAAAATAAATAGACAACAGTGAGTAGCTAACTCAATAAAATCACCAGTGCTTTTATCCAGCCTGCCTGGTTTCAAGCTCCAGTTGAGCACTTGTGACAGTATCAACTTATTTCTTCTGCATTAGTCACAGCAAACATAGACTCATCAAAAGATTTAATTGGAAAAGCCTTATGTTGCTATTGCTAGGGTGTGATGAGACCATCTCTGTGCACAGGATGTGCATAGAAATTGCTAGAAATATTGCAAAAGCACATATTATCTGTGGCTTGTCAATCCTACAATGCTTGTGTATCACTTCCCTCTGATTATTTCCTCTGTCCAACCAGTTACCCAACTTTCCCAAGGTGTCTTCAAATTCTGTACTCTTAGTCTTATCACATGTTACTTGTTTTTTTTCCATGGGTTGCATTAGGCTAGAATCTCCAAGTCCTATTCTTTGAACACTCCACCTTGTCCATTTTCTTTAAGGAAAGGTAAAGGATAGAATGATGAGAGATTTATCTTTTTAAAGAATTATTTTGTTAGTTACAATTCCAATTGTAAAATTCCCTTAAACCTTTATACCATATATATTTTTATCATTTTTCCCTCTCTTATCTGGACTCTTTGTATTAGCTTCCATCACTTTTCACTTCAGATAACAATTCCTAGACTCACATTTCATTTTCTTATAATGTCTTTTTGTATGGCCTTGTCTTCTCGTATGTACAGCACAATATTTTTTCATATTTATCCCTATAGCCTCTCTCACTGTAAATTTCATTAAGCAGTACTTGGTTTTGTATGTCTTCTGCTAAAATATTGTTTGATGACTTTGAATAACTCATTTAAAATATGTAAAAGTTCTTAGGAAATTGTTTCATAAATGCTAGTTCTGGATCTTTTTACACACAATGCTTTCTAAAGCACTGCTTGTATGTTCCGGCCTTGTTGATAAGACAGACTTAAGCATACATGACTGTCTTTATCACATGATACATCTGTCCAGAGTGACAAGGCCAGAAGATGACAATTCCCTGCATCTCAATGGCCTATGGAATGGCTTAGTGAATGAAGCTCTATCAAAGAAACCACCTGGTCCAAAGAGATTCTTCTATGTAGAGAATTGAATTGGGCAGCAGTGATGATGGGGCAGGGTTTTTTTGTGAGACATGTCTTTGTTACTTTTCTCTCATTCCTGAGACAAAACACCCAATGCCCAAACTTAAGGAAGGAAAGGTTTACTTAGCTTGCAGTTTGTGAAGATTTCAGTCCATACTCGTCTGGCTCCAAGGCAGAGTGGCACATGGCACAGAGCAAATGTTCATGGTGGCAGAAGGCAGCAAAAACAAGAGCAAAATGGAGGAGGAGTGACAGGCAGCCTCTTTCCCTCCCATATATATGCAAACTATCTGTCCCAGGGTGGGTGTAGTATTCACACCCATCATCCCAGCATTGGATCACGGATCAATCATTAACTCTAAAGGCCCACCCCATGACTGCATGATGCTCTGAAGGGACATCCAGACACAAACTTTAACAACATGAATCAAAATAATCATAAAGTAGACACAGGCCAGAGAGTTCACCAAGAATATGATGAGCCAAAGAATTACTACAACAAAAGTATAATCATATACAAGTCATAAAGAAGGACATGATAAGAAAGTCAACTGTAAGTGGGAAAACTTGGAAGACACACAAAATAGATCATCACAGTAGCTCTTTTAAATTCTTGGCACTGAATTAAATAGTTTCTCTTTTGCCTTCCAAAAACATCTTTTTAAAATTTCCAGCTCTGTTTTGTCTCCAGGGAAGCAAATATGCTTTGTATCACTGAGGCTGCTTAACCTGTAGGCTTCTCATTGGCTTCCTTATGGCAAATATTGGCAGGAGATTGGAAGAGGATGAAGCAAAGGTGTTGAGAATTGTATTTCCTTAACCTGCTGATGCTGGGTCCCAGAGGACTTCCCAGATGAAGTACTGTGACACTCTGAACTGTTTCCTCATATGTACTATATTGCTCTTGTTGTTATCAAGGGAACACACAACAAATAGTTTTAGAAGATTTACATAAAAATGTAGTTTCCTGAATGTTTTCATATCAGTTCCCATTTTCCTATAAAAAACATTTCTCAATTCTATACCCTATTGTTTGCTTGACATTTTCTAAACTATATATACATATATAGTCAAGAAACTGTATATATATATAAAACTGTATATATATTATATATTATATATATAAACTGTATATATATATATAATAACTTACATATATATAAGTTTCTTGACCTTTTGAGTTTTACAAAAATCTATTGATTTTCTAGGAAAAAAATCAACAAACAAAAAGGAAAGGAAAAGATATGTATGTACAAAATAGCTAAGGTAATTGTACTACTAATTTCTATCGGTTTATTGAAATGACCAGTTAATGTATAATTGTTTGATCAATCTTACATGCCTATATCTAGTTATCTGAGTGACCACTTTGAAGATAACAGTATGTAATACACCAACCGTTGTTAATTTCCTATCACCCGGTTTTGAAATGCTGTATCATTTTATTGTTTTTATGTTGTTTTGTTTATGTCTTTATTTTTATTCTTTTCTCTTTAAAAACAATCTAAACCATTGTGTCTCTTGCATTGCCCTCACATATCCACAGAAATTAGTTCTTTCCCTTCCTCTTCATTAAGTGATACAGTGAATTTCAGTTAAATCTCTATGATGAGCTTATACTATTGTGACTCACTAAGTATTCATAATGAATTATACCTTTTGGTTTTTTTTTCTTTTTCAAACTTTCCTTTTATTTACTTTTTTCAGAACCTATCCTTCTGTTAATTTTAGTTAATTTTAAACATTTTTTTTCTTGATAATATCCCTTCAAGACATCCGTATTTTCACCAGGCATTGTAGCACAAGTTTATAATCCCAGCTCTAAGGAATTTGAGGCAAGAAGACTACACAGTAAGTTCAAGGCCAGCCTGAACAGTAAGTTCAGGCTGAATTAAATAGTTTCTCTTTTGCCTTCCAAAAACATCTTTTTAAACAGTAAGTTCAAGGCCACCCTGACAGGGTGAGACTCTGTCTCTAAAATAAAACAAAGCAGAACAAAAAGACATCTCTGTGTTTTCCTAGTTGGCTGCTGAAAAGATGTCATCTTGGGATAGCTCTTTGCCCTTCACCATGGACATTTGTTTCTTTCTCACACGTGAAATGCCTAGTTTTCTAAATCGTTTGACTTCTACTTTGTAGATTATTTCTTTATCATTTTGGAATGATGTAGTATTACCTTGTAGTATTTTGAGAAAAGGGTATGTGTGAGGAAAATGTTTGAGATTTTATATCTATAGGTATAGAATTTAGGGTTGGAAAGTATTCTCAGAATTTTGGTTGTCTTCCACCATCATATTCTAAATCTCGGTGTTTTTATAGAGCAGCTTGATGTCCTTCTGAATCTGTCTTTTGTCTGTGGCCCTCCTTCTTTTGTTTGAAATTATATAAGATCATCTTCTCGTCTTCTGAGTTTTATTTGGAATGGTTATTACTATTACACTGTCATTTGGCGTGTAGAGTGGGCAATTCTTCCCGAGGTTCGTTGGACTATTCCAGCACCTTAAATCTTCCTATCGTCAGTCTTAGGCAAACCAAGACAGTAAATGACTTTATAAAACTCCCATCAATTTGAAACATCATGAACTATAGTTGTGCAAAGATTTCTTAAATTATTTAATGATTTTGTTTTCTTTTTAGTCTTTTTGGTGGTTATTTCTTTAGGTCCAAGTCTGAGCTGAGAAAACAGTTAATCAGATTTTCTTTCTTTTTATAATTTTCTTTAAATTCTATGCATACTCTGACTTTCCTATTGAAGTTTTATTTCTGATGACTTTTATTATGCAAGATCTTTTAAAAATCTCTGAATTTTTAAAATTTTTATACCAGGCCATTACCATTTAATGCATGTGTCATTTTCTCTAATGTCTGCATAGATTTTCTCTTTGGGGGTATAATTTCTACTTAACTTTGAGCATGTTGTGTTTCAGAGCTACTAATATATTTGGAAGTCATTTGATAGTTGTCACACTTTAAAGTGGTACACTAAAATACATTAGGAAGATTGATTCATGTAGTAAGTCAGTGTCAGTGTGGATGATGATTGAAAGTCTTTCTTCCAGAAGTCACTGGTCTCCTCAAAAGGCACTTTCAATCTCTTTCCTCGATTTTCTTGTACGAGAAGCTGAGTAGAAAAATCCTTGGGCCCAGCTATTTTGTGTGCGGACTCTCACTTCGGTCTTTGTCTTATCAACTTGATTTCCAGCTCTTTATCAGGGTCTCTGAGTTGCTGCTCACTCAGGTAAACCAAATCTCTGGAGAGAGTAAACTTTTCATTTTCTGTGGTAATGAAGGATGTTAAATTACTACTCTGACGTGAGTGAGGAACGCAGTATAGTAGTCTTAAATTTTTCTTATGCAGACTCAAAAAATATTATTGTCTATAGCACTACTTCAACTTTCATTTTAGACGTTTTCATATATTTATTTTTGAATATTTGTGGAATTTTGTGTTATACATCAGTTTTCAATCTAGTTACCTCAAAGAGCATTACATATAATTTCCTGGCCTGGTTCAACTTCCCACCATTTTCCTAAAAATGACTTTTCAGTTCAAACCCTATCAATCACAGCATATCTCATTTAAATCCCTGTCTTTCTCTTTCCTCCCTTTTTCTTACTCTTTTTCTTTTTGTTTACTTTCTCTCTCTCTCTGCCTTTTTCTTTCTCTCTTTCTTTCTTTTTTTCTTTCTTTCTTACAAACTGAAACTTGAAGCAGGGTCATTGCTATATCCCCAGGCTATTTTTTTATGTTTTATTTTGAGACATGGTCTTGCTAAATTGCTGAGATTCCTAGACTGGGTTTGAATTTGCAGTCCTCATGTTGCAGCCTCCCAGACTTCTGCAGTTACAGGCACACATCCCCATGCCTAGCTGTCTGGGAATCTTGCATGATACTACTACACCAGCGGTGATGCCTAACTGTTTGAAATTATTATTAGTGACTTACAGAACACTTAGAAGAAAATCCCAATTCATTTCATGCTATAAAAAAAAAATCCCACATTGTTTTACACTTACAAAACCTTATCATGCACAACTAACCTTATTGCTCAGTTAGTCCAACCATACCATTATTATGCCAAGCCTTTCCTTGATTGGAGATAATAGCACATGGTTTTCTGACACTTTGGAAAACTCTTGAAACACACATGTACACAGAGAGACAAGGACCCACCATTGTGCTTTACAGATGTCTGGATCCTGCTTCTCTCTTATACCTTACTTTTAGTGTCACCTCTTCAACAAGAGCTTTTCTGGCCATCTGCTCTGAATATTTCATTCCACCCATACATAACTCCTACATTTCTTTGTCAACACTTACCTCATTTTGCAATTATTGTCCTTATTTCTCCCAGGAATACTGTGGAATGATATTTGCATGACTGATTTAAATATTAAATGTAATTTTGCATGTCTATTCAAACCACATTTCTCTTCCTGTCCAATATGAACAACAGATTTTTGCAGGAAATTGCATTGGCTTGTATTACTCAGATGCTGTTATTTTCACACGCTATATTGCAGCACATTTTCTGCTTACTGGGAGGCTTTCTTTTATAAATAAAAACCAAACTACACTTGTCAAAATAAAAGAACAAAGTGTGATGAGAGTTGACTGTTTAGATTAGATAATCTCTTCACTTGAGCAGTCAGAATACCAACCTCAGGGGGTTAAAACTGGCATGGGAAGATAACTGATAGACACACAACAATGGGAAGCAGGGTGAACAAAGTGCATTTACTAAAGTCAAGTAATTTAGAATATATTACCCATTTGCAAAATGAGGGAGGCAATGAAATTTATCCAAAATAGAAGACAATGTCACTGAACTGGAATAAAATGACATCAGTGCTTTTCTTGCAAAAGAAATTTTGCATGCAGTGATTTCATAATTATCACAGCCTGTGTTAGATGCAATAATATCCAGATGCCTAGGGTACTGTAGAACGATGAGGAAAAGACATGCAAATTGTGCTGTAGTCATTTGGGTAAGGGTAGGATAAGATACTATCTTGGAATCTAAATTTGAAATAATCTTAAACTTCTTCAAGTTGAATGTCTTTTTCTTTTCTTACTGAGACCTATGAGGTACAGAGTTGAAATGAGTAACTTAATTACTCAGAGCTTGATAGAAGTAGAACTAGGAAGAGGGCATGATATCCCCAGGTACTTTGGGTTGGAGATTCTATTTGTCACAGATTGCATCTTCTATTACCATCTATTGCAGGTTGAATTATATACCTCACAAAGGTATATTCCAGGTCCTATCCATGGTATCTGTGAATGCATCATTATTTGGAAATAGTGTCTGTAAATATAATCAAGTTCAGAAGAAGTCATATTCTATAGAGACAATTGCTAAATCCAAGCACTGATGTCTATATCAAGGAGGGAGAAATTTACATAAAAATATGGAAGAGACACAGAAGAAGTCTCTATGAAAAGAGAGTCAGAAATTAGAGTGATGCAGCAGATAAAGGCTCCCAAGGATTGCCCTCAACCCCCAAGTTAGAAAGTAGCTCCCTGAGCCTTCAGATGGAGCATATTTGTGTTCACACACTGATTTCTGAACCCTAAACTCCAAAACTATGTAACAATAAATTTCTGTTGTTTCAAGCCAATTAATTTGATTGTAACTTATTATAGAAGCCTTAAGAAATTAGTGCACTGTCCATCCATAATGAGAAAATCTTAACCAGTCAAAATTAATGAAATACTTTCTTTAATGTTCTCCCTAATTTCTGGGTTTCAGGAAAAAATTGTTTACACAGATAGATACATTTATCAAGATTTGAATGAGCAATTAGGACTTGTGCATTTAATTACATTTAAATTGTACAACAAGAAAAAAGAAAACAAAAGCTGTAAGAATAGCTGGACTGTGTGTTTCAAAGTTAGAAACTTAAATTGGAATACACTTCCCCCCCAAAAATAAATAAATAATATTAATTGATGAGTGGATAAGAAATTTAGGGGAACAAAAATGTAGCAAGGGTAAATTGTCAAATTGAGAAATAATGTATATGGGTGTTCCTGGTCAATGCTTCAGAGTTCTGATTTTTCTATAGATTTATTTTTATTTGTTTGCTTTTTGTTTTTGTTTTTTTTTTTTTTGGTACCGGGAATCAAACTCATAACCTCATGCTTGCCAAGCAGGCGCTGTGCCGCTGACCTAAATCCCCAGCCCCTTTCTATAGATTTAAACATTTTCTTAAGAATATATCTATACAAAACAAAAGAGTTAAAACGTGACTCCATCAGTTAAAACTCAACTTGGGAATTGATAAAATAAAACCAAGTATAAGATCCATGCGTCTCCTTGTCAGTGGGTAGTATCTGAGAAGGTCCCCCAAAGAGGAGATGAGGGCTTCAGCCTACCCCACCTTTACAGTAAGTTGTAGGTTCATTGACTGTCACAGAAGAAGAACTTCAGGACGTATCAGGACACATAAGAGGCATAACAGATTTGATCAGCCAGAGAAGAGTCCATACTCAGAAGTGGGTGCAGACCTTCAAGACAGAGACACATGATGGTTTAGGGCTGTCAGTTTTTAACATGATTTAGGAGATTTTCTTTAAGATAGATGATCTAGATATGTACTTAATGTCTGTCAGGTTACCCATGTAGTGGGCTAAATTAGAATGCAAACTGTTTCCATGTGTTTGAAGTTTAGATATATGTTACCTACTGAATAATGCTATTTCCTTGAGGTTGGTGGTCTATGGGATTTGTGAATCTGTAGTATTGGAGGAAAAGTGCAGTCTCCATTTGCAGGGGAAAAGCAGGAAACAATTGACAGGCTTATTGTATGTTTAAGATTCTTAGGAATTTGGGGAGTAAGTGTTCCAGAGGGAAAAAAATACATCATAACTATGAGTAACTTTGATTGTATCCTGAAGCTACAGTTTTCTTAAAACTACAATTTTTAAATTATAGTTTACCCTGTCTCCTTCCTATCTTGATTTCTTCTATTCTACCTTACGCTGATATGAAAGTCTGATGTACAAAATTAGGCTTCATAGTTGGAAAGCCCCAGGATGAATAGTAACCTAAGACAAATATCAGCTAGCCTGGGGCTGCAGTGGTGGGGCCTCAGAGGAAGCATTCCACTGCCTGACAAAAATCTGTGCTGGGGCTCGAGCTGTGTGTCCATATTCCCGCAACACTCAGAACTGGCAGACAATAATAGATGGCTTTGCTTTAGCAAAATTTTAGGTGAAAACAAATCCAGGCAGCAAGAAAAATACATCTCTGCCCTGTTAGGAGTCTACCTCACTCCAGCCTAAAAAAACAAAACAATGGCAAAGGTACAGGGAAGGCTGCCCTAGTTCAAGAGCGCCTGTCTGAATAGAAAGGCCCTTTTGACCTTGAATTGGAAGCTTGCTGCTGCTACCTGCCGGGTTAGAGTAAACAGGAGATAAAGAACTACTTTTGAAGAAGGAAGGGGTAATGTAAAACACTGATCACTGCAGACACCCCCTTCCCTCTAAAAGCATACTCGAGTTGGCATTTTGTGGGTCCTGGGGAGAAAAAGATTATAATACTCCTAAGCGGTCATTACCTGGTCTGCTATTTTAGCTATTGAAGTTGGGAAGAACAATTTGTTAGGTTACCAAGACCCATTCCATCCTCTCCACAGGGAAAGGAGAAAAACACCTTTAGCTAGTCCTGCCTTCACCTGTTCCTGGCAGTCAGAGAAACACATAAACCTCAGCAAAGTTCTTCAGCCACACAGTAGAGAACAGGCTCCAGAACATTTGTGTTAGGAATCTTTGCAAAAAGAAGCACCCAAAAACTCTCTGATTCTAGTGACCAAATTCATTTCATTTTTTTAACTCCAAGTACACCAAACAAAACATTCAGCTATGAGAGTGGGTTAATACTGCTTTAGATTGAAGCTAAAAGATCCAAGCTTTAATTCCTGGCTTTCATGTTTACGCATTTAGCTATTTTAGGCATTTCATTTCTACTTAGGCCAGTTCTTGCTTTACTAACTTTCCTTCTGTATATTTGAGACACTGAATTTCCAAATAATCACACAACGAACTCAAACGGGCTTAAAGAGCGAGGGGAATTCATTAGCTCATACTACAGACACGTCCATTGGCAGAGCTTCATCCAACAGTTCTAATCACAAGGAGATATTATTTTATTCTTCTCTCTCGTTCATGACTCTTTTTCCTGGTTTTAGCTTCTTCCTCAGAAAACTTTTATTACCTTAGTTCAACATAGTTGTCAAGAAAGGAGTAGAATGAAAGAAAGAAAAATAACAATGGTGACAACTCCTACAAAAGTACCATTGTCTCCAGATGAATTCCATGCCACGCCACAAATCAACAAGACCCAAAAGACAAATAGGGCTGTTAGCTATTCTTTGAGCTGGTAGTAGGATCAGCTCCTGTCAAACACAGGGGATGAATGTAAGGGAAAGAAATCCAGGCCAAAAATGGAAGTATCATTACAAAGAAGAAAGAAAATGAAATGCTAATGTCCCCAAGAAGACCACAAGACCAAACCAAATAATGGTTAGTTTGGAAGATACTGGATTTGAACACACTTCCAAACTGAAAAGCAGAGTATATTCTAAAGTATTGTATCCTCCAAATTATAAAAATATAATACTATAAACTAGTTTCACTAATCTGTAAACAGAGCACTTCTCCAGTAGCACTGAACTTTTAAACATTTGAAAACACAAGAGTAAATTTAAAAAGAACAATGTAAGTTAATACGTCTAATAAGCAAGTTTTGCTGTACTACGGAAACAGTGCTCTTAAATTTTCATTCTTCTTTTCCTAGTTAACAATGAAAATATTTGAGACAATTAGGTATTTGAGAGTAGATTAATTATACTTGATCAACTTCAAGAACATTTTGCACACCTAGTACTTAAAAAGTGTTTTGAGGTTTAAGTTGTAAATGAATCTCTGCTAATAAAAATAAATTATGACACTCGCCTATAATATAACATGATTTAGATATTTACTATTAAAAAGCATATTTTTCAAATAATATTTTCTTGGATAATACAATGACAAAAATTCTACATATATGTTTTAATAATACAGAACTGTAAAGTTTTCAAGTATGTTTTCTCTATTTGGAAAAAAATGAGAAAAATTGAAAAATAGTAATATTTATGGTTAAGAGTATGGGATATTGTTGATCTTTTTCTCATATTTCTCTCTATGCTACACATTTCTGCAACAAACTTTTTGTAGTGCTGGGGATATAGTTCAGTGGTGCAAATGTCTGCCTGGCAAGTGCAAGGTTGTGAGTTCAATTCCTGGTACTGAAAAAACAAACAAAAACAAACTTTTCACAGTGTTACAATGAAAGAATCAGATGTTTCGTATAAGAAAACATTCCTTCACATACCATTACTGTAAAGAATTATTTTAAACAATGATCCCTATTTTCCAAGTCCAGACTATAGATTCAGAGTGAGTGTGAAGACAGCACTGCAACTCAGAGATTATCTTTCATTGTTTTTCATGAATAGTTAAAACAAACAAATAAAGAAACTGCTAACTAAACATAAGCTACCAACACATATCTAAGCATATTAATTGAATCTCACAGTATATGGAAAGGATTATCTGTTGTCCTGAACTCAGCCCTTTAATGTTTCCAAATCTGGATTTCAAATGACTTCTGTGCCCCTTGAATTTAGAAATCACACTGTCTTTTTTTTCCTAACCCAGGCAATGCTAGAACACATGTGGTAAGATTGGAAGCAATTGATTGAAGCGTGCAGCATCGACAAGCAAATTGTTGACAAAGGAAGAAGGAACTTCAAAGACCTGTTTTGAAGAGATACATTTATTTACATTAGTTATTCAATATGCATCATAAAATATCTCCTTTAAGTTTTAAAGGATGAGAGAGTAATCACTTTACACTTGCACAGATTTCTGACTTTTGAACTTGTATTTTAACTTGCATATAGCAAGTCACCCAATGGTCTTTCCCGTTCTATTCAAAAATGTCTCCACATCCAAAAAAAAGAAAGTAAAATGGAATCAACACATTTTCAAAAGATTAGAAAGAAACATCATATTAAAGCATGCCTTGGATGTGTAATAGGATGCCCATAGCAAAGCGGAACAAAGTTTCTCCTTTTTTTCATTTTACATTTAGAATTTCTTACTTTGATTGAGTACATTAATATGTAACTTATCTTAAAAAACAGCTGGATGCTTAATGAAGTCTCTTGCACATAGTAGGAATCATTAAGTGTTTGCTTAAATTTGGGGTAAAATCCTGTGAGACATTCTACATGCAGATTACTCCAATTTCTGTGATTGAGTTTGACTTACTTTTCTTAAAATGATCAGTCTATTTTTACCTTAAATTTTGTTTTTTAACCCCTTCCAAGTTAGGATTATATTTATATATACAAATGCACTGGAAAATAATACCTGCAAATATACAAATATTTATACAAAAAGTAAGAGGAATTGTGGTATGGAGAAAAAAATAAACAAACAACAAAAAGATTCTTCCTTAAAAAGTCATATGCAGGACGTGTGAGAGGCATCACGGTGTTGACTGCATCATGTGTGTCCCAGGAACATGCTGTGCTCAAGACAGACAGTGTGATGCATTCTGTGCAGCCTGGAAGAGAAGTCTCCCCAGACTTTGAGCTTGAATGACACGGTTCTGATAAGCTCTGCTTCAGTGTCACTTCTGTAGCATAGAGCATAGCAGGTACTATTTTATTCAGTTTCTTACCACTCAATGCTACTATTCTGTCTCTTGTTTAGGATTCAGGGTTCTTTATTATTTCCCTCCATCTTCATCTGAAGATAGTTAACTGTCTTTGTTAAAAAGGAAAACAGTTCTCTTCTGCCTCAGTATAGAATATAAACAAGCAAAGTGGGTTTTAGCAATCTGGGCCATATGATTTCAGATGGGCTATTACAAATAGTCTTGCTGTAAGCATCCTTACACTTGTATCATGCCTAAGGACCTCAAAAGTAGTATACTCAAAAGCTGGCTTGGGGATTCATACATTATGGTTATTGTCCACCAAAATAAAAAGTTTACTAAAATAGCTTCAAGAATTTATACATTGG
>NW_004955438.1:6111320-6113123 GCF_000276665.1 Chinchilla lanigera | reverse complement strand
TTTAATTTTAATTTTAATATATATACATGTATATTATTTACAATGGCAGTTATATACCACTTAATAATGTTCACAGATACACAAACTGAAATAAATGTTTTTAGGATACACCTTTGTCAATAGTTGCCCAAAATATTCACAGGTGGGATAACATGGGAAATGCCAATTTTCTTTTTACCTCCCTAATGAGGCTTAATATTTTAAATCAAATGGATAAACCATTGCTCAACTTTCCATATACAGCTCCTTTATAAATTTTCCCTCAAATCAATCCCCCAAATATTATGATTGAGTTTTATGCTATACAACTCTTTTGTCACTTTATTAATTTTCCACATAATGCTCAACAAGCCTACTGATCAACAACCATCGTTACAAATTACCTTGAATGAGGAAATACACTAGAAGTCAAAGAAGTTAGAAAACATTACAACTTGAAGAAAATCCTGACTTAGCCTTCTTTGTTGATGCAGGAGAACCCCAAAGACTTTGTGTGTGTGTGTGTGTGTGTGTGTGTGTGTGTGTGTGTGTGTGTGTGAGAGAGAACGTTACAGCGCTGTCTGAGGTACCAAAGTTAGTTAACGTCAGAGACAGGGTGAGCCTGTTATTTTTGTGTAGTTTTTTAAAACTTCATGCCTCTTCCGTCACTTGATGTTCTGTCCTCAAAAGTTCGTGACAGCAGAATTTGATCAAATCAGAGGGGAGAGGGCAGACGGGACAGCTCAAGAGAGTGCCCGAACCAAGCATCCATTTCTAGAGTACAGTAGTGTAGCTCATTCCCATATAGGGCACTCCGTTGCCTGCAAAGTATCATTACTAGTATTTAGAAGAAAAGGAAACATTCATTAAATTCTCCTTAATGAAAATTTTTATTGTATTTTTAACCCACCAGGTAATCCTTCTCTGTTTGTCCTGGAAACAGGCTCAGATCTCCTTGATATGCTTGTGTTTCTACCTGACGTTCAGGTCTCCCTCTCTGCACCTCCACCCGAGACAGGGAAGGTGGTGGCGGGGGAGGTGAGAGCAGTGTGTTCCACTTTCTCTCCTCAATTCCCAGTGCAGCCTCGCTTCATCACCATTCACACCCCACAGAAGGGCTGCTTTATTTGGAAAATGTGTTGACACATTTGCGGAGTAGAACACTCCTAGAACACTACTGTAATTTTAGAATACCTAAATATATGTACACCTCCACAAAGACCCACTTTTGTGTCCTGCGAAGGCATGTGCTTTTGTCCCCGTGGCAGTCTCCTCGACTTTTGTTGTCCAGTGCAGTGAATGCTGTATGCTCCTTTGATGCCGCAAATTCTGTGCCCCTGAACAGTCCATGCTCTGCAGAAATAGATAATGCGTGTTTAAAAATTAACAGAAATGATCTATACGATGATTAACTGCGATGAATGCTATGATACAAGATTCAAAAAACCATCCTGAAGAAACAAAATCAATCTGGTGACCTAGGGATAAACACTTCTTAAAAATTAATATGTCTTAAAGTCTATATTGTTATGTCTTAGTAACAGTTACTTGCCAAGAATTATTTTAAGTGTATAAAATTTAATCTTCCATGGAATCCATGCATGCTATTATAACAATTTTACAGCTCAGGAAATAAGGCTCAGAGAAGTTCACAAATTACCTAAACTTCCAGAACAAGTAAATGGCATTTGATGTGAGGCCTTTGGCTTGGGAAGTAGTGGTCATTTCCTTATAATGCCTATCTGGCAGGAAATGAGAGGGAAGTGTAGTCTTTTAAACTGTTAAATTAGATTTTAGGGTACTGTGTCTTGAATGTTTATATTC
>NW_004955438.1:6100517-6110893 GCF_000276665.1 Chinchilla lanigera | reverse complement strand
AAGGGAAGGGAAGGGAAGGGAAAGGAAGGGAAGGGAAGGGAAGGAAAAAAAGAAAAAACATAGCGAAGAACAGAGAAAAAAGATGGAACCCCACCGTCCCCTAGCAGGGCACACACCCAGTGACCCAAAGACCCCCCCCACTGGGCTGTGTCTCCTCCAGTTTCATCTTCCCAGTGATGCCAAGATGGAGTACATGCCTTTAGCATATGGGTTTTGGGATCCAAATAGTGACAATCCCCACATAAAGGAAGCTTGAGGTAACACCCCCTATTCCTCCCCTGTGGGAAGACACAACTAGAAGACAACCACGTATGGGAAAGGAACACTCACTAGTTACTGAATCTCCCTTTCCTTGATCTCAGACTTTCTAGGCATTGAGAAATAATTTCTGCTGTTTACAGACTAAACAGTTTTTAAAAAATATTTTCTTGTATCAACATGAATATTCTAAGATGGATAATCTGGGGGAAATGATCTTAGATTTGCATTATATTCAAAAACTGAAGGTTATGCTTTTCTTTCTGAGACAATGTTTTTTATATATGAGTACTTTATGTCTTTTTAAAAAGATTTTTATACTCTTTTTGGTAATTTTGTACTCTTTCATCTAAAGACTAGATTTAAGAGCAGAAAGTTAAAATTTAAATTCTGACACTAATTTGTTATACTCTGTGTCAGATTCATGGCTTGAGGTATTCAATTTTCTAGTCAAAACAAAAGCTTTCAATTTCTTAAATTAGAGCACTGATTGTATGTTGATTAAAATCCTTAGACATCAGCCAACAACTAGTAGAAATTAGGGTAAGAAAAACCTTGGGTAAGAGGTTTAAGCACCTTTTAAAATGAATATCTTCTTTTAGTGTTAAGTTTACTTGAGTGTTGTTGTCCTTAAAGTAACAGGAGAATGTACTTGGAAAGCGTGTGTCCACAATACCTATGTTGACAGTAGAAGCACATACTGTACTTGAATGGAATTCTGGTTTTGTTTTTTAAATCCAACAGTAATTACAACATATAGTGGTTTGTGGTTCTTTTCTTCCTTACCTACTGACTCCATCACTTTATCATCCTCAAATATGTCATTATTTTGTGCATAAAAATCAATGAGGCTTGAAAGGGTGACCTGTGGAGGTTTTTCTTGACAGACTTTGCTTTTTTCCTGGCATGGCAGCTTGGATATTTGGAATGTGTCCACAGGGAGTTTTCTTTGCAAATGTTGTCACTTTACTTATTTTCTTTTTATATCCCCAAAAGTACCTGGAAATTTCAGCCTTTGCTGTGTACACAGCTGTCACCTCCAGTGCCCCTGCCATGCTGCTCCCAGGTGTTCTATTTGGGTTTACAATATTTGTCATAACAGCCACTTAGCTGTCTGCTGCAGCATTCAATATCTGCCCTGAAAGAGTAAGATCTCATAACATAAGGTGTTATGAGGCAAGTTGCAAGAAAATCATTGAGATACATAGATGAATAATGAATAGTCCACACCCCCAAAGGGTTCCTGCCATAACTTCAGAAAGATGGACATAAGCATAAATAACAACCAGAAGTTAGCAACATGTCATGCCTGAAAATCTCACAGGCAAATGGAAGCAGCAAATTTAACACTTGAAAACCAGCTCACTGGGGTTACACGGTGCAGAATGCACTATAAAATCAGCCTCTGGATTTAATTTTTGCATCTGTATTGAGATTGGATTCAATATTGTTGAAATTCCTTCACACATCTCAGACTCTCCTGTCTTTGCAAATCTATACACTTCCTATTTTTATTTTTATTATTTACTTATTTTAAAAATTAAAAGAACTAACAAAATAACAATGAAGACAAAATCAAAACAACACAAAAACCACTAAAATAATACATGACCTCAAAACAAAATGATAGAAATTAGCAATGGTTGCTACATTACATACAGTTATCTTCTGTGAAGTTGCTCAGTACATCAGACAGAAGAATGTAAGACTGATCAAATAATCAAAGACAGTAACAAGTAATAAAAAAACCAACATTGGAAACGGTGCAGAGCTTCACCATACAAGATGCTAGGAGTTCAACAATGGTTCTAATATTGCATATTGCTATTTTTAAACACTCTACTTACCTATTCTTAAAATGGGAAGGGTAGGAAATATCCAGCACAAAGTAAACACATCACAGGAGGTCAGTCAGTGAGGTACACCTTTATAATTTTCCTATTATTGCTTGAGTCTACACAGCCTGAGTGATGAGTTTTAAGGAGTTGAGGTGTCAAATTTCTTGATAAAAATAAATTCCATTTTGTTTATCATATTTGTTTATTTTGGTTCACCAAGGCCTTGATTTTTAAGAACTTATTACTGAAATGGTCAGATGAAGTTGTACGTTGATGGGAATGAGGGGTATTTTAAACCTGAAAGCCACTAGCTCTGTTACCAGTTACCATTAAGTGGAGAAAAATAAAGCCCTAGTAGGTTTAATAAAAAATAGTGACAGTACTTTGAGACACAATATAACTCAATCAGGCGACTGAGGAAAATAGAGGTAAAATTCTCAGCTTGCAAATAAACAAATGAAAACTCAAAAAAGACCTAACAACTAGTATTCAATAAACCAATGGAAATCAGTACTACGAGGAACAGTTAATGTTTAATTGTTTGATCAATCCTGAATACCTATATCTGGTAATCTGAGCAACAACTTTGAAGATAACAATATGTAATACAACAATCATTGTTAATTTCCTATCACCTTGTTTTGAAATTCTGTATCGTTTTTATAGTTTTTGTGTTGTTTTCCTTTGTCTTTGTTCTTGTTATTTTGTTTTTGTTATTTTGGTTTTGTTCTTTTCTTTTCAGAATAAAAAATCAATTTTAAAAAAAGAATTGGTGTCCATCTTAGGGGAGCACACTTATTGAAACACCTGCAGCGGAGAAGAATACCCCAGGTAAGGGAGAAGTCCAGAAGATCCAGGTGGGTGAAGAAGGTGATCACAGAGGGAAGAGACCCCTCAGCCTGGCCGTTGCTTGTTAGGTGGAAATGAGTTCTGTTACAAAACAGAACAAAAGAAATCACTTTCAAAAGAACCCAGGAATTAGGATCCGTATGGATATTCTCCCAAGTTTAAACATTAACAAATGATTAACTTCTAAAAAATCGATAAGTAAACTTTGCAGTTCATACTAATGAAATATATATGAGGTAAATTTGCCTGGAACGTTGTCAGATAGACACCTCTGCGTTTAACTTTCAGGCAACTTCTATGGCAGGTATAGGCAAATCCAGAAGAGAAACAAGGATGGTGGGTGAGAAGAAGTAGGATTCTATTCCATCTAAATCGCCGGAAAACACCAGGCACCTCCTCCTAGTCATCTAATGCTTCTATACTAGTAGCGCGCCGTCATACGTTCAGTGCACTGCCTATCGCATGTGTTCAAAGGACACAGAACATGCAACTGCGTAGAGGGGTCTGGGAAGCCGGCTGGGGAGGCCAGCGTAGGCGCAGGTGCTCGGGATAACAGACTTCGAACGGACTTCCTAAGTTTCTTTTGCAATTCATTCCTGTAGCTGCTGCAACTGAGCTTCAGAGCACTTAAGGGATTCGCCTAGAGCAGCCCAGCTTGTCGATGGCACAGCCGGCGCAACAACCCGAGTTTCTCAGTGTTACTTGGAGACGGTCATAGCTTCTCAGTTCAGAGGTATTGATAACCTGTCTATTTCTCCGAAGCAGAAGTCACAAAGTCAATCTTCTTTCTGTAACTAAGATAGTAAAGCTGCTCGCGCCTTTCTTCCCGGGGTTGAGCACATAGGCAGAGGCCAGGACGACTAGGAGAACGGCCTGGGAGCCACAATAAACCAGAGATTAGCCGTCGCCTTTGATCACCAGCACACTTCGCCCTGCTGTGAATTCCACCGGTGAAGTTTTCTCGCAGAGCTCCATAACTTTCTTCCTTATGTAGTCGAAATAAATCTCTTCTAACGCCGGTTGCTTTGCTCTCCCGCCCATTTCTTTATTAACTACAGGTTGCGCGTCAGGTTTTAAGGTTTCCCCAGGCCGGGTTTGTGTGCGGTGCTGCACTGCCCTCTGCTGGTCGCCAGACCCACACCCCTCCTGCTGCTCCCCCGGAGTTCAGTTCCAGAGAGAGAGGCACCTTCCCTGATGATTTGCGTCGTTTTGATCCCCAAAAATGCAAGTGAAGGCCAGAGACAGAAGATCCAGTACAGTTAGAAATTAAATCCGGCAGATACTCTCACTATTTTCTGTGTTGATGGTTCTATATCCCCGGCAAAATCAAGCCCAAAATGTGTGCATTAGGAGGAGGGGTAGTCTGTTACTTGCATGGATTGGGGCTTTGGACCTGTGTGTTCGTGAGGGGAAACTGAAGTGAAACAAACAACCTCTTAAACAGTGGATCTTTTGCAGTTAAAGAGGAAAATGTTCTCTGAAACATTCATTGGTTTGTTTCAAGTATAGATGGGTCTCTGCCTCTGACAACTCCTTCTGTAGGGAATGTGATTTATAGTGGCTTGGAATATTAAGCACAGGCTGTGTTTCATAACTAGCATGCTATGTCTGCTTCTCCCTTTTAAAACAGTGGTTCTCATATAGTCAACTGTACCCTCTCCTGTTTTCTATTAATACTGAGTTGGAAGGAAGTTGGGATTTTATCTATATTTAGAGCATATGGAGCATACACTGGAAAATCTATGAACAGGAATTTGGCAGGGAAAAAAAGAATATTTCTGTCAACAAAACTAAGACCTTTACGGTTTCCAGGTTATTAATGTGCCTCAAAAATCTGTAAGAGCTGCATATATATATATATATATATATATATATATTCAGTGAACTATTTTCCACCAGCTGTGTACAATTTTCTAGATCTGGATTCAACCAATTTTTAACACATAGGGAAAGAAAAGCAAATATTCCTGTCCCTGGCTGCATTCCAAGTGACAGAACTCAAAGATAAGTAATATATTTGAAGCCTAAATTCATGCTTGAGTTATTCTGGGAAGATATTGTTCTCTTAAAGTTATTTGACTTGATAAATGGATGTCAGAGTTCAAATATTCTTACAAAATTTTATATTAATCCTAAAATCTCAATATTGGTAACAATGGATTCAAATAAAATGCAAATAGTTTTCTCTGCATATTCAAAATCCTACATTTTAAGTCAGTCAGAAGCATCAAAATTCATGCTTTACAGTTGATTCTACAAACTTTTAAAAATTGTTTTTATCTACTTAGCTACCTAGCTATTTAATGGTTAAATATTTTGGAAATAGTTGTGTCCATCTCACAGAATTAAATAGGCATGGCAAGTTTGGCATGAATGATATTTAATATCTAATGTCACCTACCTTAGCTACATAGAGTTATATTTATGGCAGACTGAAGAAATAAAATTTCTCTTCTACAGGTGAAGGATTAATTACATATTATCAAACTTTTTAAACAATCTCACACACATATATATATTTCTTAAATAAATAATTTTACTGAAAATATGTTTTTACTTTTAAATAATCTCATTCCCATTTCTTTGTGTATAATGGAGACAATTATGTCAGTTCCAGTTTTTATTTTGTTTTTAAACAGCTTTATTGAGCTATAGTTAAAGCAGTATATATGTCATCCATTTAAAGTTGTATAATTCCTTGTCTACTAGTACATTCACACAGTTGTAAAACTATCTTCTCATCTAACTTCAGAAAATTTTCACCCCCAAAAGAAAGCTAGTTATAATTGGAATCTTACCTTCCAGCCCTCTCACCTCTAATCCCCCGTCTTAACAAACCATATATATATCTCCATTCTGAGCACTTCATATGATGCAATTGTGCTGTCTTTTATTACTGGCTTCTTATAATATTTTAAAAGGTTATTCATTTTTAGCATGTATCAGTACTCTATTGCTTGTATGTTTAAAAGGATTTCATTTTATATACATGTTTATTTTATTTATTCAGCCATCAGATAAAGCACCTTTGAACATTTCATTTCTTGGTGACTAACAGTTGTGGTGCTATAAGCTTTTGTAGACAAATTTACATTTCTTTTGGGTATAAACCTAAGAGTGGAATCATTTAAGTACATGCTGACTCAACGTCCAACCTTTGGAGGAAATGCCAGCTGTTTTCCAAAGCAGCTCTCCCAGCTTACCACTTCCACCAGTAGTCGATCAGAGATCTAATTTCTCCACATTGCCTACACCATTGTCATTGCCAAATTTTGACTGATATGAAATCAACAACTATCTAGTTGCTTTTTTATTTGATTTGCATTTCTCCCATGGATAATGATGCTAATCATCTTCTCACAAATTTATTGATCATTTTATAACTTCTTTAGAGAAAGGACTAGCCAGCTCATTTACCAAATATTTCATTGGGTTATGTAGCACTTAGCTATGGAGTTGTAAGAGTACATAATCTGGTTGCTGATCCTTTACCAGACATGTGATTTGCAAAGATTTTCTCACATTCCTTGGGCTTATCTTTTCACTTTCTTGATATCATTTGCACCAAAAAAGATTTTAGTTTTGTTGAAGCCAGGTTGCTTGACATTTTTGTGTGAGTGTGATATGTATCCTTTTAGGGTGTACAACTTTCTGAGCCAAGGTCTTAAGCATGTACTTTTCTGTTGTCTAAATTTACACTGTTAGCACTTTTATTTAATTCTATGCTAAATCATAGGGGGATTTTGTATATAGTGTAAGGAAGAAGTATAACTCCATCTATGTATGTGGTCATGTAGTTGTATGACACCATTTTAAAGACTATTATAACCCAAAATCATTTTTTATTGTACTCTTATTGAAGATAGACTCATAATATACAGGTTTATTTTTTGATTCTCATGTATGTTCCATTGATCTGTATGTCTATATCCTTATGTCAATACCACACTGTCCTTTCCACAATAGCTTTGTAATAATCTCAGAAGTTGAGAGGTATGGATCTTTTTTCAGTGGCAAGTGTGTTTTCCTCAATTGGCAACTTCACTGGAACTATTTCTTCAGTTCCAAAGTGTATGCTATGGCTGTCTCTTCCTATGTATTGGTGGCCATCCTGCTCCTTTTGGTTGAAGCAAGTGACCTCATTTTAGTATTATACTTCCCAGATTTTGTCAGATAATTTGAAACACAATGAAGAATATAAAAATGACTTCTGCTTCTTACCTTGTGTTCATTTTATTTCCAGATTCTTCCTTTCCAACACTTTTTATGGGCTTTTCTAGAAAATCTCGCAGAGAACTTGGACTCTAGCTATAAGTTTCCAGTTGGTTCAAGTCAGTTGCCGTATGTTGGAAGTCTCCGTCCGTCTGATTATGTGAGAGGAAAGAATGGAAGAAGATGAGGAGGAATAAAGTACGTGAATGCCAATGCAATAGGAAAATGAAACCAGCACACTGAAGTTAGAAAATTCCATATTTTTGGTCACTTTAATTCCAGGGAAGCATTAAGTGTGTGGTAATTAGAACTCTGTGATATAAAAAGATACAGATTTTGTCAAAAACATATTCAGTTTATAGAAAAGAAGAAACTACAGTGTTCCACTACACACTACAAAGAGGAATATAAAATGTAGAATATTCACATCATTTGCAAGGTGGGCTTTTGATTATTTACTGCAAAGTACTATTTACTTAAAGATAAGCAAAAAGTTCAGATGTGATAAACAAATCTATTCACAAAGAATCATACATTATAGTGATAAAACCAAAATACTCTCATCCTGAGTCAGATTTGACTCAGCTTACCTTGACAATAAATTACAACAAATAAGATACTCTTTTTAAATTTTATTTTTTGATACCAGGAATCGAACTCAAGACCTTGGGTTTGCCAGGCAGGAACTTGTGCTTCTGAGCTATATCCTTGGCCCAAGGTATGCTTTTCCAGAAGTGTTTATAGCACAGAAAGGAATAACAGGAGACCCTACAACCTAGTATGACTTTAACATTCCTAAATTTCCACATATACAACAGTACCCAATGAAAGCTCATGTTTCTATGCAAACACATCATCTTCCTAATATATATTAAGTTCCCTCCTATCAGAACCAACTTGTGCCCCGTAATTTGAAGATGCAAAGATAATCACGTGTGACATATCTTTTTTATTCAGACTAGTTTAAATGGCCAACTCTACCATCTGTGGGGCAGGAAATAACTTGGACACAGGGAAGGAGAAGAACTTGCTAGCGAATGGTGGGGACACCTTATTCCTCCTTTTTCAATATATGAAGTAAAGTTCCTGATAAGATATTACATGAATCCAAATTCTATACACAGAACAGAAGATACTAAAATATTTAAACTCAAGTTGGATTTAAATATATCTAAGTTATAACCTTAATGTTTCAAAACTAGGTTTTCAAAGCTTCAAATTAGAAGGGCTTTCCGCTTCAGTTATTTTTATCTGTCAGAGTTCATATTTCTTTTCCTTATACCAGAATCTGATTTTTTTTTAAGCAAGCCAGTCCTGAACCATTTTATGTGTAGGGGGACCCTGTTGGTCCCTATATCAGCATATGAAATTAGTCTAGATCTGGTTAAACCAGTGCTGTGCTGCCCCAGTTAATCAACTGATCTAAGGTTTCTCTTAGACCTATGGTGAGCAGAGCATGACATTTCTTTCCCAACAGACTTGAAACCATGATGGATATCAGATTGGAACTGCTCACAGCCTCTAGTTATAATGAAGTAAAGCCACCTGAAGGCTAAGCCGCAAAGAGAGAAATAGCCAAGATGAGCAAGAACAGGTTCGAATTGTACTGTCTGAAACTCTGATTAAGTTATTCTGGATTGGGCTTCTATCACCTTCAGTCAAAAGATAAGTGAATGTGCTATTGTGACTTCTGGAAGACACAAAGAGAGGTCATAGATGATCTTGACTTAAAATTAACGGATATGGAACACAATTTTATGTCCAAACTGTATTTTATTTCAAAAATTGATAACATTAAACCAAAATAAATGATCACACAGTCCTCAGGAAATGTGTGAGACTGATCCTTCTATGGCTCCTCTGCACAGTCAGGAAGGTGCACACCAAACCGTAATGCCAATGACTGCTAATGGAGAGTCAGGAGCAAAGAGCAGGCTGTAGCAGTCTGCAAACTCAAAGCAATGGGCCTGCGTTCTCATTCCTCGTACTTTTCCATCATTTTGTGTAGGTTTAAAGACTCTGTGACTCCTGGGGATTAGTAGAAAAAATAATAAAAATATAAAATCCTTAATTAAGTTTCTTTAGCAAACTAGTTTAATAAAAAGGTTAACTTTATTTTCCTATTATTCAGTGTTCCTGTATGTTGTGTCTTTTTAATAGGAACACGAGGGGCACACAGACTTTCTTTCCTTAAGATCTCTCCATATACAAAACTTTCAGTTTCCAATACTTGAAAATATCTCGAGGAGTTTTTGAAAAAGAAAAAGTAGCACAGGCTACCATTTGCTTTTTTCCTCTCAAAATTCTCCTCAAAGCACAACTTTGTCAGTTCATATTTTTATAAGCATGGCTCTAGAAGCAGCCCCTCAGGAAGAGAAAAGATGAGAAATGAAATTCAGTAATCAGATTAAAATATAATCAGGAAATATGTGTTAGAAGGTACAAAATTCTAACCTTAACTGCACTCCTCCCTCCCTGTTGGCCTTTGTACCAAGTGTTCAGATTGTGAAATTCACTGCAAAGGAAGCCTAAATGCTTGCTGGGAACTTAACCAATATCTTGCTCTATTTTGGGATTTTCAATATCTCTTTACATTTTGCATCAGCAATTGTTTGTGACCTGAGAAATGCTTCTACTGTTTCTTAGTCTGTCTTCTCAGGTCTGACTTGCACCTTAGAGCACTAGTCTTCTCTTATTAGATCAAAGGATATGGTTTGTTTCTAAGGACCAGTAATCCTTTATGTTCATCCATCTTTCCTTGTATAATATTTCATTATTTATTTTATTGTATATTTTTATTTGATAGTTCTGGAAATTTATCCTAGGGTCTTCTGCATATTAAATTAAGGTGCTCTACCACTGAGCTATATGCCAGCCCTATTTGTTTATTTATGTATTTGCTTATTTGTTTTGTGATATTTCCACTAAATTGTCCA
The DNA here is from genome assembly GCF_000276665.1 of Chinchilla lanigera. Lineage (NCBI taxonomy): Eukaryota > Metazoa > Chordata > Mammalia > Rodentia > Chinchillidae > Chinchilla > Chinchilla lanigera. The sequence continues at coordinate 6,100,800 of NW_004955438.1, read as the reverse complement.
GGCTGGCCTCAAACTTGCAATCCTCCTGCCCCAATCTTCTAAATCACTGGGATTGTAAGCATGTCCCATAGTGCCTGGCTACAACTTCTTTTTAATGAGATCAGATGGCTCCTTTTGAAGACCCTTGGGTGTACTGAATAGGAAATAAGTATAATACATTTTACAGAGAAACTAGAATTTATAAAATGCTCAAGCAATCAAAAGAAACCATAAAATATGGAAAAGAAAAGCATCAATGAATGTTAATAAGAATATGCATGTTAGGGGCTGGGGATTTAGCTCA
>NW_004955438.1:6067106-6100417 GCF_000276665.1 Chinchilla lanigera | reverse complement strand
ATGCGTGTTCATGTAAAGTAGTAAACACTGATGATGTCTTGTCCTATTCATATAATCCTTTTCTTCTAATGTAACAAAATATTCATTTCGTTCAGGTTGGCAATGTTCCTTCCATAAGGATTCACTTTTTCATTCTTCCCTCTATGTGTATACTTGTGATCCACTTTTGACAATGGGATATGAACAAAGGAAATTTCATTTGACCTTTTTCCATTTATTTTTCTCCCTTTATTTCTTTTCTGGAATGAAGATTACCACAATTATAGGAATTATTGGTGAACTTGAGGAAGAAACTACAGTATATCATTCACTGAAAGAAACTGTACTACCAGCCAAATATTATATTTGAAAAATGAGCTCCATTGCTTGTATAGGTCAATTCACATTTGAAGCATCAAAATATCATTCTAATGTTTGTGTAAAAGTATATGTGTGCCCATATTAAACTTATACTGGGAAGTATATTCCTAATACAACAAATAATCCTTTAGAGTAGTACACAAAGGATTCATTAATGGATATACAGTCATGTGGTACTTAATCACAAAGATGCATTCAGAGAATACCCTTTAAATTGATTGCTCTATTGTGTGAAGTCCTAGACCATACTGAAGACGGCTATGAGACCATGGGGTAGTATGTTAGGAAGTCACCACTGTATACACTGCCTGTCATTGATCAAAATGTAACTATACGTGAGTGTGTGGAAATTCATTTAATGCTTACCCACTGCCAAAGCTTACCTTCTCAAGAGCTGTACTATGGTGTGAGGGGTATTTTTGGTTGAAATAACAGTTGGAGTTGGAACATTTATGTAATTTAATGGATGATGGCAAGTAATATTACATTTACAGTAATGTAAAGACCAGATGCAAGTGAGAATTTGCCTCCATAGATGATGTAGATGTAGATGCAATCGATGTAGATGTAGACATAGATATGTGCATATGTGTTTATGGCTGTATGTTCCAAAATCCTGTTACCAAACAAGATCAAACATACTGCAAAGTCTTAGTGATATAGAACAATCCTCTCAAGTCATTAAGAAGTTACAATTATTCTGTTTACATGATTTCAAAGCTAAAAATTGTACATCATATGAAATTTGGGAGATGTAAGCAGCCTCAACTAATTCAATTCAGCTGAAATTCAATTCAGCTCCCTGCATTCTATAGTTAAGGAACATTAACCATCTGGGATGTTCTGCATATGCGTGAAGCTACCTGTAAATGTGTGTATATCCTATTATACAACTCTGACAATGGAGCATATCTGTGATGAATGACATAATCACCTTTTCACATCTAGTCTATAGTTTGTGCCATGGCAGGCAGGAGGCCCTTGGTATGTTTACTGAATCCTGGGTTTTAGAGAGAAATTTAAGGATTGTTTGAAACTGTGACTTTGCCCATCTGTATAACATTAAGATTAGTTTCCCCATGTGCTAGTATTATTTTACTTTCAATGATAAAATATTAAAGTTCAGAAAAGTTAAAAAATTTTCCCAGATGAATAAATTGCAGTAACAAGACTTGAGTTCCATTCTTCACATTCTAAATTCTGCGTGCTTATGTATGATTCCAACGACTCTATTACAAGGGTTTTGGAATTTTTTGATCTTCTGGTTAGAATTACATTGAAAAGTAAAGTATAACTTGCATCCAGGAATTTATGAACACTGCAGTAGAATGAATATATATAAAAATATATCATCTTGTTTTTAGAAGCATTAAACCAATGTGCTATTAGTCACATCAAATTTAACAACCTCCTTATGGATATGCCCCCTGTAATTGCCTGCTTACCACAACATTCTGTGGGTTTCTGTCTACAACCACATAAATCCCTGAAAGCCAGGAGACGGGGTGAAGCCTGGCTTTCACGTGGTGTATTATATTGTGAGAAAATATTACAATGAAAAAGTTTATAGACAAACTACTTCTCAGTATCATCTACATTTAGGAAAGGAAAGACAATTATGTCTTTAGAAATAATACTGCTATATTGTGGTTTACTGTGATACAGAATTAGGAGCTCTAAGATGATGTTCCTATAATTTCTAAGTCCCCTTGCCAGTATTAGCTTTCAGTTTTCAATTTCTAATTTTTGAAATTATCATATTGTTTCCTTTATTTTTAATGCTTACTGGAAATGGCACAATTGCTGACGTGAAAGGCAGGAATAGGGTGTAAATCTATCTGTTTTCCCTCAGTGACCTAAATACTTTCACTCTGATTTTTTCATCATCACTTTTTCAGGTTTTTGACTTTTATTTCTGGAAGCTACAGCTGACTCATATTTCAGCATCTTTCTTCCTTAAACACAGATTTAAAGTAGGTGCATTTGACTGTTGTATCTTACCCAAGAAGAGTGAGAGAATATTAAAGAGGGTTAATGAAAAAGAAATTACCAGTTTGCTCTGGAAAAAATAAGGAAGCATCAAAATTTAGACCTTCTCCCAGGAAATAATTCAAAAGGTTGCAGAAAATAAAGGAAATATTACCTATCCTTTGACTGAAAGTTGGAAGACATGCATAGCACCCACATTTGCTCTTGAGAGTGAAAATAATAACCAAAGAGACATTCATAAAGGTAAAATTTTCTGTGCCTGAATGAGCAATATAGAGGTGTGATATGTGATGAATTTAAAGGAGTAATCGGTGAACTTGGAAAGGACCATCACTTTGATTAAGTCTTAAACATGTGTTGTATACTATACCACATGTTAACATGTCACGTAGTTATACTCTCCAAGGCCAAAATTATCCCAGATCAGAAGTTTTATATCTTCCCAGCCTTTTTCATTTTTTTAGTATGAAAGAGGAAAGAAGAATTTCCCCTGATGTTGCTTTATGAGCCTATATCCAACTGTGCTATATGCATTGAGCTTTTCCCTTGTAGCTCTCCCTGTATCACTGCTGGTGATACCACACATCTATACCTACATGAGTTCTAACCACAGCCTCCCTCTACACTTGAACATAAGCAAAGATTGCTTATGGGATGGGCTTCAGGTCTCCTGACAGTGATGGTCCTGTGTTTGTATGGGGCCCTCAGGGAACCTTTCGAACCATACAAATACACACATGTAGGTTGCCTTCAGCTTCGAGTTCAGTAATGCCTTGGGCCCTGCCTTTTACACCGTGTTGATAGCCATTAGCTACCTCTTTTCCCCAAGTAAGACAGTGTCCAGGCTGTAAAACTTAAGATTTGCCAGGTGAAGGAAGCGTTAGCGAATATTCAATTAAATTATAACTGTAATTTCTGATTCTATCTAATTCTGGAAACTCACATTTTAATAAGGTGGCAAATTATGAGCCATAATTATAATGATCTTTTTGTAAAGCTGATTCACATTTAGGTAAGAGTGGCAATGCTATGATTGCAAACTTGTTGTCCTCACTACTGTTTCAACTACCCTAGAACAATTTTGTTTGAATCTACATAGTGTATTCTTTGGCCAATAAATAAAAACTCAAATTCCCATTAAACAAATGAAAAGAGTTTATCTATAACACAGTCATCAGTGTAGAAAGTAGACTGATGTAATATTAGACCTCATAATCACTTGGAATTTGAGATTCTTTAATTGACCATTTTTATTTTCCAATATATGACTCTACTACTGATACTCTAGAATAACAAACTTCTCCCCATCCTAAGAAGCAGTATAGCAAAAGGTCCTCACAGTGTAGCTGCCTCTAAACCCGTATCAGCCCACAGTTACCAAAGCAAAGAACTCAGGAAAAGGTTGTAGGTAAGTGGTAGAACATTGGCCTGGCTCATGTGAGGGCCTAGGTTTGGTCTCCAGCATGGCCTCCCCAAAAAGATGTACTTTAACTACTCTGTCTTTGCTGAGCAATACCTGACACTCACAAATTAAAGAAAGAAACATTTATTTTGGTTCACAGTTGTAAAGGTTTCAGTCCTTAGTTGGCTGGCTATGAGGCAATGTGGCCTGGCAGAGAAGTGTGGCAGAGGAGGATTGCTCCTTTTATGGTAGACAGGAAACAGAGAAAGAGGGATCAAGGCTCAGGGAGAGCGTTAGTCCCTTCCAAGGCTCAGGGAGAGAGTTAGTCCCTTCCTCCCTGTGACCCAAGTCTTCAACCAGGCTTTGCCTTACAAATCACCATGAGCTATCAACTCCCCAATGGACTAACCCACAAATACCTCTTGCACCCATGACCTAATCATGCTCTAAGCCCTACATGTGTGTGCTGGAGGCTTTAGGGGAACATTTAGATACAAATCATCACAGGACTGATCAAAAATACAATAATAACAACCAACAGATTTTATCTCAAAGTATGAAATGCTCCACATTTGCCAATGAAGTTAGCTCTTAAGTCTCTGCCCATATATCTGCATTGACAGTTATATTTATGTTTATATTTATAGATATTTATAATGTATTTACAATGAAGAATATCCATTCATAAACCTGAATATTTCTGAGTACAGAGACTAGACATACAAAAGTCCATTCAGCTCTAGAAAAATAAAATTGTGCTTCTGAAGAAGTGGAAGAAATTAGTCAATGGACATGAATAAACGTTTGAACAATATTTTGCAAAATGGATCTATTTCAACATTGATAAAAATGAAGGACAATTTAACACTGCACTAGGCATTTTACTGAGTAAAAGTGGTCATTATAATAAAATTGATGGTACTTTCATGGCCTTCATCAGCTTCTGGCCTTCTGTTAGGGCTCACAACTCAATATCCCCCAATATGGCACCTTGGCATGTTGAGTACTTTAAGCTGAAAAACTTAAGAAAACAAAATATCACTTTGAATTTTGCTAATCTTTCTCCCCTAAAGCCATAAAGGAATTGTTCCCCTGGAGATCCTCATGTGGCAGGTGCCCTGCTCTATATCTGGAGTAAAGGAATAAAATCTCAGAGAAAAATGTGAGCATACAAGCTGGCTATGCCCCACACTTAGTTTATTATCATTAGAACATACACTTTTGATCAATCATACCTCTGCATGACTGTCCACTCTTCTTTGAATCTAAGCATAAAAACACAGTTTTCCATGCTTCTTTGTATCTCCATTTCTGAGGGCTCTGTGTCAGATCAAACATATTTAATAAATATGTTTTTTATTGTTAGCTTATATTTTATTATAGGCTTGTCACCCTTGAACTTTTGGGACAGGTGAGAAATCTTTTCTCACTTATCCTACAAAAATATGGAGCCATGATCGGTAGTTTTTCTCTTTAGAGAAGGAAAACTGGAGCACTCTGGGATAGACTGTGTTTGGATCACTGAAAAGGGCCATGTCTGAGGTGTGCTGATGAAATGGGTGCAACACCAGCTTGCAAATCATCTTAAACTCATGGAATTACAAATTATGTTTATTTATCTACATTACAGAAGCAGTTAATACAGCATGGAGAGTTAATGAAGCTGGAACACAATTTCATTAAATGAATTTCCAAACAAGTATATTACTCAAATTAATAACAACTTTAAAATATGCTCTGAAATTACTAGGGTTATATACACTCATGCTAGGTACTGTTGGACTGTTGTTCCTTTTACCATTGGAATTATTTTATGAAACCATGCTGTTGAAAAGCCAGAGGGACATAGATGTCTTCTTTTCACCTTGGATAATGCTCAGATTTAAAGATTTATAACAGTAACTAGCTTATGGAATCCTTGAGTAGCATTGCATCCTCCAGTAGAGGTACCCATTAGCCTCTTTCTTTTGGGAAATGCTTTCATTTTTGAGGAAATGGACTTGTTACACTATGACACTGTTATACCATAGGGCCTAATATATTCCATTGTGAAAAAAGTTTATTTGAAACAAAAAAAATCATAGCATGATTTAATGCATACACACACATGCATGTATGTATGTGTATATATATATATATATACACATACATATATATATAGTTGTCTGACTAATTTGCCCCCAAACTATAAACATAAGTCTCCCATTTTGATCATCTTATAAATAAGAGAAAAAAGAAAAAGGCAGATTTCACCATAGGATAAAATGCAGCAAACAGATTATACTCATGGGAATAAATGGTCAATTATCTTCTTTTTATCTTCACTTCCAAAAATGATGGTAAGTAAAATGGGTAAAGGACTTAACATGCTCAGGTCTTTGAAATACATCTGAGAAGGAATCTTATTTAATGAAGTAAGAAAAATAATTACGGCTCATAGCTATTTAACAACTAGTATTAGTTAGTTTTCCAATAAAAGGGACGTTATTGTGCATTCTTTCAAATAATGTATTTTACAGATTTCTGAACAGATCTCTTGCAGCCTTATAAAAGGTACCATTCAATATGGTCTTTGGAGTGGAGTTGGAGTTCTTCCAAATATATAAAAAGTTCCTCCCTCTATGACATAGGCAGCTGGACTGAATTGCAATTGCCTAGATGAAATCCAATGGTTTGATCCATTAAGGAACAAACTTTTAAACAAGCCTAACTTACTCTGATATCATAAATTCAAAGCTACCTCCCTAAAGCCTGACTCTCCAGAATATGTATTAAAAATCTTAATCAATTGTCCCTAATCATGGGAGAAATTCTTTGTACATGATCTATCCACATATAGTAACCCTTCAGTTATTGCAGATTATTTCCCCAATGAGAATCATCTTTTCATCTTTTGCTTATATAGAATATAATGATATAAAACTCATTAATTTATGCAAGTCTTATCTTTTAAGAATTATAACATGCAAGCTAAAAGTGAGGAAAACTGCTGAGATAACTAGATGAGCTTTACTTTGACAGACTTCTGTTGCCTATAGAAAATGAAGAAATGGGGAAAATTAGCTGGAACAAAAACTTTTGTACTATTAGAGTTCGACAATGTCCCAGTAGAAATGTATTGGGAGACTTTATTTCACATTTAACCTCTGTGAATGTGACAGTCCTAGTTTTTTTGTACACATCTTTCAAGTTGGCACCCACCTTGATATTTTCAAACCTTCAGGTTGCTGAAAGAAGCCAGTGCTTAGAGAGGAAAACAACTTGCTCACGTACTTTCCCTGCTACTCCCACATAGGTCATATGATGAAAAAGGACCAAGTCAGTGGTGAGACAGACATCACGATGGAGGCAAATATCACATGTTCACCTGAAATATCCAAATACTCAGAGAAGAAAGAAACTTGCCCTAAGTCTTTTTCAGTTTCTCGCTTTTATTCCCTATGGGCAGCAAGCTTTTCAGCTAGATTTGTAAGATAATCATCTAGAATACCACTGTCCTGGTTTAGATTTGTCCAGAGGTTGACATCCAAGGTAGGATTTGAATTCAAGTAATTAAGTGGTGATATTAAGAAACACGATTAAGAAATACGACAGAGAAACCAGGAGGGTAAAAATGAAGTTGTATTACTGAGATAGCATCCACTCTGAGCAAATGGACCTCATTCGAAGGATAACTGGAGCATCTGGGAAATTTAGAATAAGCCTTCAGTTTTCTCACCTCAGACAGGGGAAGATGGAGTGTGAATCCACTAGCTGCCTCCTGTCACCAGTGCCGAGTTACAGGAATGCAGAGCGGACAGGATAATGCTGTGGATTAAGTTTAGTTTCAATAAAACTCCACCCTCATTCTGTCCTACAGTTTACCTGAGGATAATGGCATTTTAATGCCCTTGCCTCATTAATTTGCAATTGGTGCCATTTCCCGTTTGGTTTTGATTTTATCTTGTCATTGTGCAGAATATTTTTATGCCTTTGTGAATGCCTATTATTTATTATTGACTGCCAGACATTCTGCATTTTACTCTTTTTTTAAACTTTCTATTTCTGTTCTTGAGTAGAGACATGATTATGTTACTTGGAAAGCACTCGGTTGGTGGAAGGGGAGGACTTGCTTTTAAAGTTTGTTGATCACTACCAGAAAGGGTTGAGTCCATTCTAGGCATATTTTTTTTTTCACTACAGAGACAAAAGCCATCTGTGTGCTCTTCTCTGTGAATGCTCTCCATTTTCTGCTTTGGCTGGTGAAACGAATGCACATCTAGGCCCTACGTGAGTGCCAAGCTGTTGCTTCTAATCCTTTTCGGCAGTTCCTTTCTGTGTCTGGTATAATTTTATCACATGCAATTGCTGATCAGTATCCTTTGAATACTCAAGTGGAATGCTCTGCAGATTTCCAGACGTCTTGTTTAATTTAGTGTACTATGGTTTGATACAAATTTATCTCCTGTTAAAGTTTCCTATCTTAATTGATGGATGCAAATTACTTAGACATTGTAGAGCTGGAAAATTATAATTTCAATGTGCTATAGTATTCACAGTATGAAGCTCTCAGCATATTTCTTAAAACTTTACAAGAAGTATGTGTGCCTCATTCTACCCTGAACTGGGCATCTCACCTCCCCACCGGTATCCTTATGTATCACCTGTCGTAGATGACATTATTTCCCCTTTATCCATTTTGACCAGGTTTGTATGAAAAACTAACATTTTGGAAAACTTTCAGCTGTGTTAAATCTAGTACAGTAGTGCTGAGTTTAAGAGCTGCCACTCAACACCTACTCTATTTGAGGAATTATTGAATTGGAGTCAGAAAGTAAAAATCTATTTAATATTTCTACCTTTTACAGCTTAAAAATGAAGTGTGTCTCTTTATGATAAGTGACAACATAAATGCATAAAGTGTACTTTTCTATCGTCAACCTTCTCTGCTTCAAGTAGACCAAGTATTTGTGTTATTAAATACACAGCAATGACACCTTGACAAGGTTAAATTTTATCATCAGCAATAGCATCGCTCTTCTTGGGTTCCTGTGATAACACCTTCCTTCTTCAACCAGATCTTTCCATCTTGAATGAATACATTTGGTTGTGACCACCCAAAATATTTGGAAATAGAAATGCACAGGTAATAGCCTTACTCTTTTCTTAATCTATGAATGCAATTGGTGGCTTTATTGGGAGAGAGTCTGTTTTGACTCAAATTTTAAAAAGAAAAAGGTTTGAACTTTGATCTTGGAAGCCATTTTGAAAATGAAAAGCTGTATGGAATGCCCTTGGTTTCCTCAGTTGTGACATCTGAAAGTGTTCGCTGGCAATAACTCCTGAGCTAAGTGGAATGTGAAGTGACTGTGCTGTGTTTAAAGGGTGAAGAAGAGATGAATAAAAGGAAATGGGCAGAAATATAAGTAAAAGCAAGATACTCAAAATTTAAAGATTTTTACACACATGGAAACCATACAATTCTATACCAGACAACATGGTCTTCTTTTTAGTTCTCTGTTTTGACAACCGGTATCCCCTTTCACAAATAAAAAAACCACAGTGAACATTTCCAGCCTTGGAAGAAGTAAGCTCCAATCACCTTTATGCTTTTGTCTACTTCTCTCTAGATGAAAATATCATTTTCAAGAAGGTTATTTTTAATACAATAGCATTCATAAAATAATTCATGCCAGCATGTCTCAAAATAGTCCTGTGAATTATTTCTGGAGATGTTTTCTGGGAAAGAAGATTCCATTTCCAAAAATGTAGTGTATCATCTAATTGTTAGGAAATTTTGTTAGAGATATATAATATACATTGTTCTATTGAAGAGTTCTGGAGTAAATTAACTTTTATTTTTCTGTTTTATTCTGATACACTCTAGTATATTTAAGCAAAGTTGCATTTTTCTTGAAGTGTATCACTTATATTATTGAACATTCAGGGAAGGTTGCCTCAAGTCTTGTCAACAAAATATCTTATTTTTATTGTTTTCCTACTTTTAGAGTTTAATTAAGAGTACGTTGAGAGGCAGAAGGAAGCATAGCCTGAGAGGCAGCTGCCTGGCTTGAAAGATAACTTTGATCACCTTGGGTTTTGGGCTCAGTGCTGCTTCTATGGAGTTTCTGCTGCAGCCTGGGCCTCACCTTGTCACATCCCTGTCAACTGCTTCCAAAGTCCCTGCTCTGACTTACCCTATATCTGCTTCACCTAATGTCGGAGTTAAAAAGTCAAATATATCTCTGTCCGTAATACTGGGAATTCTAATACGTTGTGGCAGGGAAACTGAAGCAAATTTCATCTTCTTATTTATGTAAGCTTTTCACTTTAAGAAACACAAGCTTGTTGATCTTTCAAAATTAGAAAATATAACTTCTTATTTTGTAGAAACCTCAATGAACCGGCAAAATCAGAGTAATCCATATTATGCTATCTGTGATTTAAAGGCAATGGACAGAAAAAATGTGAAAGGATATCATAGTATAAAAATGTCACACAGCTGCTGAGATTTGAATTTAAATATCTGAAAAGGAAAATATAGACTGAGTTTAGTCCTGTGGCATAAGGTTTCAAGGCTTCACTAAAATGGTTCAAACTCCATTTGCCCAAAAGAGAACTCACGTTCTTCTTTCACATGTTCTTCTCACAGACGCTTTGTCCCAAGGAGTGCATTCTTCCTTACTTAATAGGACCGCTGTTCAGCTAACTGTGTAAGAAAGATTCAGAAAACACATCCTCGAAACTTTCTTCTAGTTCATGCCTCCAATCTAGCTTATCACACATTTTTATTACACGCAGCCTACTAAATATCTCTTGAATGCATTCACAACACTTGTCTGTTGAGTGCAGACAATGAGGGCCTAAATAAAACAGCTTCTTTTTGCATCAATACCCATTTTAGTGGGGCAGAGCTACAGAGAGAGACAGCAGGAAAGAAAACATCTATTATGTGGAGTGTCATGAGGAGTAAGGCAGAATAAGTATGAAGAGGTAGGGCCACTGCATGTCCACCAATTCACACAAAAGTATTTCTCAGACTACAAATGAGAAGTCATAGTATGTTTAAGCAAGTCCACTCAGCATTTTAGTAAAATAGAGAACAATAGAATGCTGAAAGATAATTCCAGGTGAGTATTTTAACAATACAAATGATAGGGAATATTCTGTTATAATTTATAACTGTGTGTATGCATTGCATGTGTATTTTGTAGTTACAATAAGGTAGCTATAAGTGTGTTCTGGATCTCCTTTTCTTTTATTTGTTTATTTTTTTATTTTAAAGAGAATTTAAAGAAATAACAAAATAAAAACAACATAGATAAAAACAAAGCAAAGCAAAAACAATAAAAATGATGCAGGGTTTCAAAGCAGAATAATAGGAATTAACAGTGGTTGTTATGTTACATACTGTTATCTTCAACGAAGTTGCTCAAATTATCAGATGTAAGAATGCAAGATTGATCAAACCATTAAAGAGAATAAAAATAATTTTAAAAACTTTAAGAAAGAGAAAGAAAAAATAAAAATAAAACTTCTCAGCTCATTGAAAAGAAAGGCTTGAGCTAGTGTTGTTTGGACAATATTTCTTGGATCACCTTCTAAAATTCAATTCTTGCCATGACATAACATCAGAACAGAACTGTAATTGAAGATAAAATATTATATGGAACAGTTGTGAGTGAAAAAAGCAGGCAATAGTGAAAGAACATCCAGGAAAATAGAACAATATGTGTAAAGACTCAGAGGCAGGATACGTGTTCACCCAGCACCAACAATCCCAGCATGGCCCCAGTGCAGTGAGCGGGAGGACAGATAGGATGGAGAGGTCAACAGAGCCTAGATAGGTTAGGCCCCATAAACTGGGACAAGTTCTTTGCATTTTAACCCATGTAACAAGGAAGGTCTTTTGAGGCTTTTAAGCAAAGAATTTGATTGCTCATTCCTGTTTTGGAGATTTTACTGGCTTGGTACATGGAAGATACATGTAAGTATGGACAGAAATGGAGAAGGGTACAAGGCTACAGCAAAGGTCTCAGGATAGACATGAAAACTAGCTTGAGAGGGTGGTGGTTGCCAAGACATTAAAGGGTCCTCTGATTCTGGTGATAGTGCTCACTCAACTCATGCTTTATTTTGTACTAATCTCTTCTACTCTGAAAGCTATTATCAAAATCATCTATTGCCTCCATGTGAGGACCTGATAGTCCTGATGGGTGGGGCAGTCCCAGAGGGAATTAAAGACACCAAGAAATTAAGAGCATAAAGTAGGGAGAATTGGGGTTGCACATAATGACAAAATGTATGAGGGGGTGATTATTGTAGTTTAGGGGATTTAGGGATCAGTTTGAGGTGGACCTGCACACATAGGTGAATGTATTGCCCTACTGTTCAGAAGGATGATTTAAATTGAAAATCAACAGAATAGATGGTATGTGAAACCTTGTGCTTGGGTGAGAACCATAAAGACATGTATTTAGACAGAGAAGGATAGCAAAAAGAAAAGGAATAGAAAAGTAAGGATGGGAAAAGAAACAGAAAGGATTTCAACGATGATATCTCATTTTTAAAAGTTAGGATCATGAACCAGAAAGATCAGCTATGATATATAGAAAAAACAAGAGGAAGTGGAACCCCAGAAACTGAGAAAAAAAGATTTACTTTAGGAAAGTAATCATGCTCTAACGGGTCAAAAATCCTGACAGATCAAATGAGGTTAAATTTTTAGTGTGCAGACTACTGGTGACTTTATAAAAGCTAGCAGATGTACATTAAACCATGATTGGAGTGCTTTCAAGAGAATACCAAAGAAATGAATGCTGATAGTATGCAGAATAACTTTTACAGCCTTGGTGGTAAAAGGAACATGCAAATGGGAGAGTTGGTGGCTGATGGGGGCTATGAGAATGTGAGCTAATGAATAGGTAGAAGGAATGGCCTTAGATAAAATGAAGGACATTCCCTTCCTAGTATAAAAAAGATGGCAAAAGATATGAATACTGATACACATAATTTGATAGAAGGGAAAATAAAGACGTGTAAATTTTGTTTTGATTTCCTTTATAAACTTAGTAAAATATTTAATAAGATCATTAAGGGATGTAAAGGTTTATACTCAGGTTCCTAAACCTTCGATCACTATCCAATTTTGCCACAAATAAAAATCTTTTTTCTCCTAAAGATTTAGTGTAACTTTTTAAAAAGTCAATCTGATTCTGATAGCATATGCCTTTATCAATTGTAGTAGCTATATGTTAGCCTTGAATAACACCTCCAATGTTTAAATCACGTAAATTAGTTAAGCACCTCAGCAGATTCTTCTCAGCTCTCCAACATCATCTCTTATCTCTTATCTCTGCTCATGCTTCCATTTGATTGCCCCTACAATGTGACGCACTTCTTCCTCTTCCTTTCCTTCCCCTTCCCCTTCTCTTTCAGCCTCCTCCCCCTGCTCTTCCTTCTCCTTCTCTTCACCAGGTCCCTTACACTTATTCTTCTATATGTAGGAAGTTATTTAGCATTATTCTTGTCTCATTAACCTACTCCTTTGCAGCTCAACTCAGACATTACTTCTCAGTGAGTTTGTTTCTAACAAGCACCACCAGCTTCCCACTCCCAAGAGTATATAACATCCATTTGCTATATTTTGCACTGTCTGTTTTGATTCTTCGTATTTATCAGTTTATAATTCTTCTTTCTTTATTTTTATTAGTACATATTTGCAGTACATAATGATTACATTTATCATGGTAGAGCTGGTACAGTACATAATATATCTTAATTCTTTTTTTCCTTCCCCATTCCTCCTTTCTATAGGAGTACTGTCTATATTTGTTGTATTTAATTCTGAAGTATATAATTCTCAGCTATAGTGTACCCATTTTTCTTACTATGTTCTAACTTGACTCAGAAATGAGGCAAATGGGTAGGCTCATGAGGATCAGTATATCATCTTCTGCACTGGTAACATTTGAGTTGAAGGATATGGCTTCTATCTATGGACACATGGGCTCTCTGAATCTTATTTTGAAAGGCAGGCAATGCACATAGTCAGGGCAGATTCACCACTCTCTTCAGGATCAAAGCTGCCTAGAGGAACGCACTCCCAAACACAATGGAAGAGGAAGGGACTGAACTATACCTGTTTGTTATTTATTCTTTCAGAATCACAAATAAGATTTAACTACTGCTCTTGGGAAGAAGCAATAAGAAAGAGAGAACAAACTCCTTTGTGATGGAGAGAAACTTCATGATTGGGAAATAAATAACTCCTGCTGAAATGAATACAGTGTATCACTAGAGTTTACACAAATTGGTGTTTAATTGTTTATAGTACATACACACATACACACAAAAAAGTAATTTTCAAATATGAATGAATTAATGAAATTTAGCCATTAGCTTCCTGATTTTCAATTTTTACATAGTTCCAAAATCTTTTTAATATTCTCAAACTCTGAATCCAGTTGAGTGCCATCCTAATCATTTAAATAGATTCGTACCTCTTGATCTTGGAACAGACACTGCTAAAGTATTGGCCATGGGTCCAATCCAAGAAATTTCAGCTTTTGTGGTAAATCTTTATTGTAACACATTCAGATTCACTGACATGCATATGTCTATGGCTACTTTTGCTTTATGGTTGTGGATCTCAGTATTTCCAACAGAATTTGTTTGTCCTAAAAAGTCTAAACTATTGATCTAGTCTCTCACACTTAAATATTTTCCTGACCTTTACTTCAGTAAGTTAAAAAGGGACACATTATTGAAATAATGACTTAACCAATCACACACCTAAATGTAAAAATGTAAAGAATAGTTAAGAAAGGATAGCAGCATGAGAAAAAGAAAAGCCTTGCTAGATAGTTGTATTTCTGCATTAACTTTTTATTTGACAGAAAAATACATAAAAATAGCTGAAAGAAATAGTACAATTTCAAAAGGTAGTAGTTTGGTTCTGGCTTGGAGGGTGCTTTGTGGCTACTGGTCTTAGTTACTTTTCTGGTTGCTGAGACAAAATACTTGACACCCAAAGTTAAAGGAACAAAGGTTTATGTAGCTCACAGTTTGTAAAGGTTTCAGCCCATAATCAGCTGGCTTCAAGAAAGGTGGCATGGTAGACAGGCATTTCAGAAGTGAGACATTTATGGTGGGGAGAAGGTAGCAAAGCAAGCAAGGAACAACCACAGCTCTTTCTACCCCTTATATCTTACCCAGGCTACTTAGGGTGAGTAGCACTCACACCCTAAATCCTAGTGCCCTTAATCCTAACACTGCACCATGAATCAAATGCAGCATCACACATTGTAAATCCAGACATGTTAGAAAAATCCCAACTCTGGCTGCATAAGGCTTTGTCAAGAAATCCAGACACAAGCAATAACATTCCATCCTTGGCTTCCCAAAGATACATGCACATCCTTTTATGCAAAAGGCATCTAGTCCATTTCCAATAGTTGTCAAAATCCTCACTGTTTCAACATTACTGAAAAGTCCAAATCCAAAGTCTCCTCTGAGATTTGAGACAAATTCTTAGCTGTGAGCCCCTGTAAAAATGAAAAGACAACTAAATGCTTCCAACATTCAATGGCACAAGGTAGACATTTCCATTCCAAAAGTTACTGATAGGGGTATACAAAAGAATGGGACCAAAGCAAGTACAAAATTCAGTGGGGCAAACATTAAGTCCTATATTCCACTTCCAGTATCTGAAGGAGTCTGCAGCAAGAAGTGAACTACAAAAGGCTTGGGTCTCTCTGCACCTACAGCCCTTCCAGTAGCTGAAGCTTCTGTGGCTTCTCTCTTGTGCCTGTTCTGTTCCTTCCTTGCAGTTTTCCTTAGATGATCCATGATCCTGGCTTCTCCATACTTCCAGGGTCTCCACAACACCTTTGACTTCACACTCACAGTTTCACACACTGCTTCTCAGGGGCACACTCTCTGGACTCTGAGGCCTTTTTCTGAAATCTGGGTGGAAACCTTTCTGATTTCATGACTCATGCATCCTGTATGCACCTAAAACCAGTACCACATGGATGATGCCGAGGTTTGCTGCCAGCTGGATCAGTGGCCAGGCTTCCTTCCCTCTTGGCTATAGGGGTAGGATGTTTATGAACCAAATCCCAAGGAACAGTATCCCTATACGACCACCATCCTGGAACATGATGCTTTGGCACTCTCTTCTCAAAGCAAAGTCTTTCACCTTTGCAACTCTCAGGCTGCAAAGGCTAGAGTCCTGTTGGTCCTTGTGATGTCCTCAGGCCAGCTTTTCTGTTGTCGTTTTCTGAAATACTTAACTATTCTTTCTAGTCTTCTCAATGACCAACTTCTCTGTTTCACTTTTTGTAAGCAACAACTTTACTGGAGCTTCCTTTCTGGCCATACTCACAATATTTTGAATTAGCCTTCTGAGCTCTTTGCTCTTGATTCTCAGCATAAATCTGTCTAAAGTTCCCAAGAGTAGCCATGCCACCCCCACAGTATTAGACTGCCTTGAAATGTATTCTGCAAGATTAATTAGTGTACTGCTTTTAATTTTAGTTTCAATCAAAGTCTTTGGACATGAGCAAAATACAGACAAGCTTTCTGCCAACGTGCAACACACATCGTTTGGAGTCCAACAACCTATGAAGTCCTCCTTCCCAGCAGAAACCTTCTGATCCTGGTCTTTATGGGCAAGATTTCTCTCAGCTTTCTGTTCTTCTAAGAGCTAACCAGAATCTCCCATCAAGTACTGCCTAAGGCATTCCAGCTCTACTTTTTCAGTCAGTATCTCAAAACCTTTTCTCTCTTCCCCTTCCCCCAAGCCAGCTCCAGAGTTTCCTGAACCACTTGGTTAGGTATAGTCATGCCAACAGCCCTACATCTGTGGTACAAGAATTTGTCTTAGTAGCTTTTCTCATTGCTGAGACAACATGCCTGACACCCAAAGTTAAAGGAGAAAAGGTTTATTTAGCTCACAGTTTGTAGAGGTTGCAGTCCATTATTAGCTGGCTCCAAGGCAAGGTGGCATTGCTTATGTAGCTCACAGTTTGTAAAGGTTTCAGCCCATAATCAGCTGGCTTCAAGAAACATGGCATGGTAGACAGGCATTTCAGAAATGAGACGTTTATGGTGGGGAGAAGGTTGAGGGACATCAAAGAGGAGAAATAGTCCACAATGAGCAGGCAGGCAAGAAAAAGCAAGGGACAACCACAGATCTTTCTACCCCTTATATCTCATCCAGGCTACTTAGGAAGGGTAGTGCTCACACCCTCAATCCTAGTGTCCTTGATCAGCATTGCACCATGAATCAATCTCAGCATCACACACTCTAGATGCAGCCACCTCTAAGAATGCCCCACCTGTGACTGCATGAGGCTTTGGCGGTACATCTAGACACAAGCCATAATGCTACTCATATTGACTCCTCCCCCATGGAAGCAAGCTTGAATATCAGCTCAGCTTAACCACCTCCACCTGCTTTGTTCAATCCCAGGAAAGAATTTCAATCAGACAGCTGCTTTTACCTGAGGCTGGAGGGAAGATGTTCATATTAATGGCATCCTGCCTGCACATTCTTTAAAGTTCCTCATATGCATTTTTTAGTCTTTCTTGTTATGCATCACTAACTATGTAGCTGAGAGATTCAGACAAATAGAGAAACTGTTTTGTTATATAGCTTTGTTCATGATGTATTTCCATCCAGCTATGTTCTCAGCAAACCCTCTGCCAATTTTGTCAATGCCAGCTTTTTCAAATGAAGTAGAAAATGGCAAAACAAGAAAAATGTATTCTTCTGCATCCATTCATCTAATTATCAGTTCCCATCACAGGTAAAGTTGGTACCTATTGCTTCTATTGGAATATATCACACTTTTATCAAAAAAGCCTGAATAATTAAAAGCATGAGTTATGAAAGTAAAATGACTCACAGCCTTGAAAGAATATGGGTTGTTTTTAAAATATTAATAATAATAATAACAACAGTGAGCATGCATTCAGAACTTACTATATATCTGAAAATGCTGTAAGAATTATTTCACTTAACCAGGTAATAAAACTTTGGGTATAAATGTTACAATCATCATTCTTAATAAATAAAAAGAGACACAAGATATTTACTTAACTAATGCCTTCCAATCACTAAGTAATAAATGGAGAATAGAAAATCTTTCAGAGACAACCTCAGACTTCCTTAGTTTGTGGTACACTCTTATTCATCCATTTCTTTCATACTTCCCTAGGCCAGGAGCTGTCCCACACTGTTCTACTTCTTGAGTGGCAATGTCCAAGAAAAGCAGTTAGCGTTTACCTTGTCTGAATATAAACATATTCAGTGAACATAAATTCAAAGAAAAATATTATTTTCAGTCTTACATGAAGCATAATTATTATATCGTATATTAATTATTACATTACATATTAGAAACATGTGTATCTCTTGAGTACTGAATAAATTCTCAAATCTTGGCATCAGGTTGGATACCAACAGCATAATATTTGTTACACATTAATACTCATATGATGCTTAATATTTTAACTCAGCAAACTCCAAAATTTTTCATAATTTTTGTTACCACAAAAAGTTATGCTTTTTATATATACTTAAATGAAATTTAATATGACTCTATTTTAAAGAAAGTAAAAATTAGAAAAAACATGAAAAACAATACAGAATTTCAAAACAAGGTGATAGGAAATCAACAGTGATTGTTGTATTGCATATCCTTGTCTTCAGAGTAGTTGCTCAGATTACCAGATATGAAATTGAGAGCTATTTAGAGCTAATAAGCTGGGGGTGGGTGAAGAACCTCTTCTACATTGTAGGTGTGAATGTAATCTGGGTACAAGCACTATGGAAATGAGTATAGAGACTTTTCAAAAAAGTAAAATTAGAAATTCTATTGACCCAGCTAGTCCTCTATTAGCTACCCACAAGAGTTAAAAACACCGCACCTTTCAATTTGGTTTTTTCTTGACCAATTTTGTAGCTGGTAGTCAGAATGACTGATTTGAAGACAAAAATAAGCAGTAAAAGAACAATTGCTGAATTCCTACCATCTTGTATGGTGAAGCTCTGTATCAGTTCCAATGTTTTGTATTTTATTACTTGGTATTGTCTCTGATTGTTTGATCCATCTTGCATTCTTGCATCTGGTGGACTGAGCAACTTCGTTGAAGATAACAGTATGTAGTGTAGCAACCACTGTTAATTCCTATCATTTTGTTTTGAGATCATGTACAGTTTTTTTTTTTTTTGTTTCTGTGTTGCTTTTGTTTTTGTCTTATTGTTGTTGCTTAAAAAAAAAAAAAAAAACACCACAGTGATACATGCATACCCATCTTTGTAACAACACCTAGCCTGTAGGAGACCCTGGGTTTAATCCTCAGCAATGCCAAAAATATAAAAAGTTTCCAAGCCTAAGTTACTTGTTGATTATTTGAAGATGGAATTCTAGGTACCCAGGAAATTGTATCATAGTTTTACCACCCACCATACCATTCAAAATCACTCAGCCAAGTATTCTGAAAAGTTTGCTCATGTTCTGAAAGGTATAAATTTATAGAATAATATAGGCTTTTATAGTGATTTTCACAAAGTAACTGAATTTCTACTGAATCTAACAATAAACATTTGGACTAGCATTTTATATGTCACCCTTTAAGATTTAGTTTCTTAAAATATTATATTTTATAAAATGTTTTATAAGTTCATTGTATTTATGAAGTAGTTGTCTATAGTAGACTGGAAATTAAAGGAAAAAAAAACTGTTTTCCTCAGAGTCTGAGAAGCATGATCTGGAAGGGAAATGTGGGCACAAATGATGGACTCTTGGCTGTATGGGGAGGGACACAACAGAGAGAGCTTGGGCAAGGGGAAGTCCTCCTAAACACTGGCCTCAGTATGCAGGACCAGGTACCTGGATTCTAGTGCTGTGCTGACTTTGGTCTTTAACCTCATTTTTCTCTTCTCAGTACCTATCAACATGATTAATACATTAAAGACACTAGGTAAATATTTGAATGAACAAAAGGTTAAACATGATGGTGGTGGTTATGATCTGGTGACAATTCCTATCATTTATTTTAATTATGCTATGCCAGCAGCTGTGCTGGACACTCTATATAAATATGTCTAATATGCCCTAAAATCCCCAGGAAAAAAATGCTATACTTTGTACTCTGAGATGTGATATCCACTGTACAATTTCAAAGACAGAATGATCTTTTGAGGTTAGGTTGGGAGTGCATGTTTATTGAAAGAGATGAGATTCTAGCTGAGTTGAAAGTTAAGAGAAAGAAGTACCTTGCTTTATGGGAAAAAATGTAGAAAGCCAAATTTTTTCTAGATACAGAGACTTTCAGAGCCAGAAAGTTAAAATTCATGTGAAGACTTAAAATATAAGTCACTAGGGCATGAAGGAAAAAATAAATATGTATCTAATATCTAATATACTTAACAGCAGGCTAGAAATGAAAACCTTTATATAATTATAAGCTGTTTGATGGCTAAAACATAGTGGACAGCAATAGAAAATTTCAATATATTTTGGTCAAGGTAACATTTTCAACATGAAGGTCCCTAAATTGATAGGTATAATGGTATAGAACTGAGTTGTCAATTTTACCTATTTTTGTAAGTAAGCATTTTTGATGCAAGTAGGTCTTATCCTATAATAAAAATGAAGAGTCAAGATGCTGTTCTCTTTTTACTCCTCAGATTTCAAACTGTCGATTATACTACTTTACTTGCTTAGGTGGGCATTCTTTGGCTTTTTATTTGTTCTGAGAACCTTACGCCAGCACATCTATAAGATTGGCTTCCCTAAATTCTACAGTAAAATCATGTGTGGCCCACTTTAGACATAAAATATCAGAATCTCCAGGAGTATGGCTCATTGAGTTTTATTTTTAAAAAATTGTTTAGATAATTATTTTGATCAATCAAGTTTAGACACTATAGGTTTAATTTCTAAGTAATTAATTTAATCTCTTCAGTAGGTAAGAAGTGATTTCTTCTTTAGAAGTACAGTATAAGTAACCTTGGTTTGAGTTTTCTTAAGAAATAGAATCAATAGAAAAATATAAGATCTGCATGAAGTCATGCAAGGGGAATTATAAGATAGGCTCCCAGGATCAGAGTGAGGATGGTCTAGGAGTCAACATCTGCAGCCTGAAAGCTGGGGGATACAGATGCTGCTGCACCTAAACTAGAAGCAGCAGAGCAAGGAAGGATCAGGGAAGCATTGCAGGTTGTGACTGCAAGCCCAAAGCTTCCTAGTGAGTGTTCCTGTGAGACTGCTTTAAAAGGCTCCAAGACATTTGAGTCTGATGTTCACCGGTGGTAGAAATAGCAGAAGACTCACTCGGGCAAGAAGAATGGAGATTTTGCAAATGCAGGCTTATTTCCTTCTTCCTCTTTACTTTCACTGAGGTTACAGGCAGACTGGATAGTGTCCCCCACAATCACGGTGAGTCTTCATCCTGCAGTGTATAGCTTACATGCAATTCTCTCTGGAAACACCCCACAGGCACACTCAGAACTCAGTTTTCCTAATCTGTTGAGCAATCCTTTGTCTACTGAAATGGAAAGTCATGATTAATGCTTACAATGTTTTACAAATATTTAGCTAGCACTTTTTCTTTACTGTTTTTCCCTGGTACTCAGGCCTTTCATATTGAGCTACATGACTACACCTCCCCGCCCTCCGATCCCTACTTTTTTTCATTTAATTTGAGGCACTGTGTAAGTCAGTAAGTTGCCCAGGCAGGGCTCAAGTCTTCCTGCCTGAGGCTTCTAGTCTCTGGGTGTTACAAGTGTGTACCACCCAACACGCCACACCAGAGTACACCAAACTACACCACACCACACTACCCAACACATCATATCACACCACATCACATGATACCACAACATACCACCACAACACACCACATACCACACCACACCACACACCATACCACACCACAGTACCACAGAACAACACATTACTTTCTACCAGGAAGAAATCAAGGTGTTGGAGATACAGGGAATAAGGCAGGTCTAGGAAATAATTCAAACATAATACAATCAGAAAAATGCCATGAGATATGTCAGTATTCTGCACATCAAGAACTTCAGGACAGCATGGGATAGAGGTGTCAGAAAGTTTTCTGCGGGAATAAACATTGTAGCACAGTCTGATGCAGGTTCTAAAGGACAGAGTTTGACTTACAGGTGTGAGAGAGGATGATCTCTTCAGTAATGCAAAGTTTCTGTAATAGTAGGCCACAAAATATAGTGGAAAATTGAAAAGTAATAAATCTGGAGATATCTAAAGTCTTCTGAGGGACGGAGGTATAGCTCAGTGGTGCAGCACCAGCCTGGTAAGCATGAGGTTCTGAGGTAGATTCCCAGTATCCACACATGTACAAAAAAAGTCTTGTGAAATCTTTTGTTCTATTTTATGAAACATTTTTGAAATTCATTTGACCAATGAAGTTATGATATCAAGGTATCTGGTTGGAGCCAACTATTTTCTATGGTATATTCCCAGAAAATTGATTAGTATTATTTTAAGATATGTTGCTCCAAGTGAAATCTCATCCAGTAGGAATGGAGAATGATCTTGTTTCTAAAAGGAATAATTTTGATGTAGAAAAGTAGCTCTTTGTACAAAAAGAAAGAAGTGTTTCCAGTTTCATCACACACCATACATCCATTCTGAAGACATCAATTATATCTAGAATTTGAGTACTTTATACTGTTTTCATTATAACCACCTTGGCCTGGGCCTCTATTATCTCTTTCCTATTCTATAGTTGCATTATAAATTATTACTTTCTCTGCTTTCATCTTTGCCTGTCTATAATTTTTTCTCAACACAAAAATGAGATTAATGCTAAAGTAGAATCTTATCTACTTCAGGGACTTGAATAATTCCCCCTTATTAGTTCAGACCATAAATGTACAAATATAGCTGGCCTGAGCTGAGAAGAACATCATGACTTGGGCTCAGATTCCTGTCTCCCATGGTTTGTAATAATCTACCATGCAGGTGAATAAAGGGACAGACCATAGCCAGGGGAGTCTAAAAATGGTAGCAGAGTGGACAATGGTTATGACGAATCCTGGAGAAGATACAAACAAATCTCTGTGACATGAAAGATGCTCTGTATTGGGTAATGTTCTGTGTCTAAACCTGCTTTTCAACTGAAAAGTTATTCTCCTGAGAAATTACTGTTGCTAAAACCCTGTGCTATCAACCCTCTATGAGATTTCATCTTTCAAATGACAAACTCCCTCTTCATAGTTGTGCTTTCTCTTCGTCAGGTGCCTACAACCAATGTCTGCTTCATGAAATGATAAGAGCCTGGTTGGCTTCTTTATCCAAAATTTCCTACCTCTGAAGTGTTGTTCAAGAGTATCCTGCTGTTCAAGAGTATCCCATGGAACCTGGTGAAGGCTGTGTTGCAGAACAACTTTTCTCTTTTCAACTGGCTCCTTTGTCCTCCTCACAGACGCTCACCCTAAAAGTACTTTCCTGATCAATATTTTGTGAGCTAATCCACCACAGTGACTTTTTCTTTCCAGTTAACTCTATCTATAATAATGTACTGCATAGATGAACAATAATGATCGATGCAGGATTGAATAAAAATGTACTCTATGCCTGAAATTACATATCCTATTTTAACCTCATGGAAAAATGTTGTGATTATAATAATAATTATTACCATTATTATCATTAGTGTAATGGTAATGGTTTGGATTACTTAAGTACTTATTTTGGTGAGGTTTATGGCAGGGACATATTCTAAATGACTCAATACTGAATTGTCTGCACCTATCAGAGTTAATAGTGCAAAATAGTTTCTCAATAAAATTTCCCTGAGTAAATTATTTACACATAAGTTAACTTTTGCAACTGTGTGAGAAATTTTCTATATAGCCAGAAATTTGTTATATTTAAAGTGAGTTGTCCTCAAATACATTCATTAATACAAGACACATTATTTCCCATTTTCCATCTTAATAATGTAATTTGCTAGGTTTCAAAGCATTAGTAAGTTTCATGAAAGAATAGGTCATTTCCTTTCCTAAACTGGAGATTGTACCTACATTGTTGACCATGAAATATGTCAAATAAAGCAGCCAGTTTCTATTTGGAATCTCAACTGAATCATCATCAAATGCTAATGATCTCCAGATACTTAATCTGCTCTTGTTAATCAGAAGGGAATATAGAATTAATAGAATTTTTATATGAGATTACTTTGATTTCCTTTGAGGATCCTAATTCTAAGACATCTCAATGCTTTAGAAAACCCTCTTGATACAGCTTGACAGGTGCTTAAGTCTTAGACATTTTTAGTTTCTTCCTCTCAAATAATGAGAGTCTCTAGTCTTAGAAAAGCATAAACAGAAATAGCCAGTGTTAAGGAGGAACCACTCATGTATTTTTGCTCCTAATGCTTTTGCCCTGGGAGATACAAGTGTATCGACAAGCCACTCCTCTTTTTTCAGTAAATGGAGTGGTCTTTCCAGGTTACATACTTGAAAGCTTGAGATAAACTTTTTTTTATGACTTGTGTTACCACAATACACTTTACTTTCTGGTATGACAAAAATGGCACTATGCCTTACTTAGTTTTGTTGTTTTGTCTTGGCCACATTTTTCTGGTTCCAAATATGAAGACAGTTAGAACTCAAAAATAAAAATGAATCTGTAAAGCAATAGTCAGCAGCAGCAAAGTTCTTCTTTCATGAATAAAAAGATTAATGTAATGCTCATCTGTTATGGTTTGTGTCTGGGTGTCCCCCCAAAGCCTGATGCGGTCATGGGGCAGGATTTTAGAGTTTGATTGATTATGGGTGTGAGAGCTACACCCTCCCTGGGATGGATAGTTTGCATATGTAAGGGAGAGGAAGAGGCTACTTGCAGCCATTCCTCCCTTTTGTGTTTGCTTTTGTTGTGTTCTGCTGCCATGAGCTGTAGCCCTCTGCCATGTACCCCTCTGCCTTATAACCTGCCAAGTATGGACTGAAACCTCCACAAACTGTAAGCGAAATAAACCTTTCCTTCCTTAATTTTGGGCGTAAAGTATTTTGTCCTAGCAACAAGAGAAATCTAACAAAGACATCATCTTTCCTAAAAGTTCTGATATTCTCATGACTCTACATATATGGGAATTACTCAGTTTACTGTTTACTGTTTACTCATAAATATTATGAATCTTTTTGCACATGAAAAATGGTGGCTTCAGGACAAATGGTCAATGAAACACTTTTTTTTACAGTGGTGTGGACCAAACCCAGGTCCTTTCCTAGGCTAGGCAGACGTTGACCACTGAACCATACCCCAAGGATTTTTTTTTATTTGGAAGAAATAAGGAATATTACTCTTTCCTGTTTTATTTATTTCTGAATAATTCTTTGACCATTGATTATTTAATAATCATTGGACAAGTAGCAGTGGTGAAAAACTTCATACATCTTAGATTTTAGGGGGTACCAAATATTTAATTTCATATTTGAATGTCTTGATTTATTTGTTTTCATTCTAGGCTGGAATTAGTTTCAGAATATTCAGGTTCACAGTAAAAATAAATCAAAATGCATAGGTAGAAAAAGTTTCAGTTTTCATATCCAAAGGATAAACATGCTATCTGTGACTTCAGTAACTTACCATCTGGATTTAATTTTTACTATGTGTAAAAACACTTCACCAATCAGCAATTCCACTATAGTGATTTGGATGTGTAATTCTTTTTTTCTTTTATTTTAAAAATAAAAGGAGGAAAACATTAACAGGCAGACAACATTTACAAAATAGCAAAAGAACAGTACAGACAATACGGAGTTACAAACAAAGTGGTAGGAAATTAACAGTGCTTCTTGTATTACATATTGATATCTTCAAAGTGGTTTCTCATGCAAACAGAGACATGCAATATTGATCAACCAAGGACTCATTGACAGTTTCTTTCAGCAAAGAAATAGAAGACAGTAGAACAACCATGTTAACTATCCTGTATATACTTACATACAAAATTTCTCCTTCTTATGGATGTATAATTCTTAAAGATTTTCATTTTAACTCCTTAAACACAACTGAAGTATCCCAATATTGTACCTGTGCAAACCAAAAAATTTTTAAAAAGTAAATGAGGTTAGATTAGGTGGTACATTCTGCTGTTTTTATTGCATTCACAAGTTGGAGAAAATCATAGCAAAAATTATATTTATTGATTATTTTCCAATGGAATATTTAAAAAGCCTTCAACATTTGTACAAGTCAGGCTTTCTGATCTTACTAGATTATCGGTGAGAATAATATGGACTTCTGTGTCAGGCTTTCAAACTATACACAGTGTGGGATAGACTAACAGTTCTTTTTTCTCAGTGTACCCTTTGCCCATAATAATGGAATAATACCTATAATAATTAGCAAATTTCACATCTTACTTTGTAGCTAGGTTACACTAAAGAGCTGTGACTAATTAACTTACCAATAGGATTTAAATGTGAATTTCTTGTCGCTTTCTCAGATTGTCTTTAAGATACTCTTGAAATATCTCCTTTTCCTCCCTTGTCATCCTCCTCCTCCTCCTCTTGCTCATTCTCCTCCTCATTGTCTATGATCCTTTAACTAAGACACAGGTACTGCAATCTTGCATCATAGGATTGAGAACCATACCTCATGGATTAAGAAATAGATAACCTGGAATAAATTACTTATTTGTGGACCTTGTATTCAGCTGTGACATGCAGTAATGGGCTGCTGTCTTTCACCGACATGAGCAATAAATATACTCATGTTTAGAACTTGGCAATTGTGGTTTTCTCCACCCCCACTAAATGGGAGCTTAACCAGTATACGTGGTCTAAAAGCTTAGCAGCGAAGCAAACTTAATTTGCACTTACTATTTCTTACATTATATTTTGTGCAACATTAATGCAAAATATAATAATGAAACCTTAAAGAATAAACACAGTTATCATTCCACCCTTTCACTCATGTCTGATTTCCATGTGACTAGATTTGCAGTTTTTAAAATATGGAATTCATTGTTAAACTGTTCTCTGTTGAAAACAAGATCAAAAAAGCACTTTACTTAAATATCTATTATGGAAAGATTATGAAACTCTTTTCATTCCCTTTCTACAAATGAATCGATAAAAGATAACTGTGTGACTACAGAGGTTTCATGGGCTAAACAAAAATGATGAAGAGATGACTTTATGTGGGTACTGTAGGAGATGGGTAGGGGAATGACTCAAGTTTTGTTTTTCTTAGTAGAATTACATTTTCCACAATTCAGGTAAATCCTCAAACTGCAGTCTTAATCATTGACTCTTTTCTAAAAGATCAGTAATATAGCACTTTAATATTTTGAAAAGGAAACAAGAGAAAGAATGATTATCATTTTCTTAGTTTTTGTAACATTCGTAGCTGTCTTTTTAAATCAAAAGTAATGTTTAAAATAACAAATAATTGCATGAAGCAAACCCCTGTCTCAAATCTGAGGAATTTTTGAATAGCGTCGAAAGCTTTACTACAAGGTATTTCCTGCTATACTTGGTCAGGACTTTCAATAAACAAATACCTTTCTTCTCACATTGATAATATTCAAAAAGTAACTTGTAAGTAGAAGGAGGCAGCCAAATGCCTTTAAAAAATAAAAATAAAAGAGCAATGTAGTGACTATCTAAACAGTCAGTGTATTTTATCCCTATGTTTCTCACACCTGTAAAACCCCTATATGTTTTATCAAGGTGAATTGTAAGAAGGCTCATTTAGATTGCAAGTTTTCCTAATCTGTAAAATTTTAGTGTGGATCCCCATGAGTAGGAATGAGGATTAGATGAAGTGGAGTATTAAGTCCACTTCAACTTCTTCTCTCTTCCTCTGCACTAATTTCTTTGGAAGGAGTGCCTACATTTGTGATTCAGTGATTTGAGTAACAGTGTAGCTTCTCTGACTTGATTGTAGAGTCATACATCTTCCTTCTTTCTCGGGCCAGTCATTACACTATTTCTCCAAATCCCTGTGTCTACATGTGCTCATACGAGAGGCTGCACACTCAGACAGGATGATCTGTTTATTCTGGAAACAGTCAGGACATCATATTTGCCAATGTGAGATCATTAGAATAACTTTCATTGATGTCTTCCACATGTTGGTTGAATATCTGTGTTCAAGTTCAACCAGTATGTGCAGCCTTTCAATTCTCACATATGATGAACAAGGCTCTTATTTGGCAGGCCAGGGAACTGCAAAGAACCTGATGATAGTGTTCTATGAAAATGCAGCTTTACCCAAAAGAAAATGTGTCCTTAAATAATCTGAAGTCTCCTGTTGTTAAACTACTCATATATGCAAGCAACTTGGAACCATAATATCTTTACCAGATTTCTTGGATGAGTAATAACTAAAATTGAATAAAAATTAAATAATTCCCATGATGTCAATGATTATATCATCTTTCCTTAGAGAAAAAGTTTAATGTAATTCACAGAGCATTAAGAGAAATAATTCATAGACAGTGTTCTATTTCAAATTTTATTCTATCTAGTCTCTGTTGGTACATGGCTTTCTTGTTTATGCTTTTAAATGATGACAAGATGAGAATTCTGAATTTTTATGCATTTTTTTCAATTGGATTGGTCTTGTATAAAACTTAATTAATTAACTTAATTAAACTTAATTGGTCTTGTATAAAACTTAACCTTGGTCTTGTATAAAACTTAATTTTTCATGCTACTGAAAGAATCTAATATCCATTTGTGTCACTTTACAATTTATTCCAAACCTTTGTTACAGCTATAAGGATATATTTTGGAATGGAATCACAGTATTATGTACATATTTTTAATAATGGTGAGTTGAAGTCTTGATTTTTTTTAGTTAATTATGATACTAGAGAAATGCAGACATACTGTGGCTGACTCTATATAACTTTCAGTTCAGGTTTTCATCAAACTTTATTGACTTATATTTTAATCACATTCCACTCCTTTCTGCCTTACATATCCTCATAACTCAGCTCATTGAACTTTTTAACCCTTGATATTATTACTGATAAATGTACCCTTGTCATATATTTTTGACCTTCATTTGTTTAAACTGTGCCAAGTTCCATTTGAATTAGTTAATTGGTAGAAAGGTGAGGTCACTATTTGAAATGATGTGATCCTAATATTTGAGGATTGCTATCATTTATACTGACACAACAGAAAATAGTGCTCCATTAAATAGGAACACAAATTCTGGATCTCATGGGTAACATAAAGAATGAATAACTCAATTTACTTATGACTACTGTGATTTTCAGCCTTGCATTTGCTTATGTATCATCTGTCATTTGAAATAGTGATTCAGAACTTTGAGCATATGATAAACCAAAATGAAGTTTATCCTTTTCAGACTACAGAAACTGCTATTCTAAGGACTTTTAGACAATAAAATTATTTGAACCAGGAAATCATTTTAAGAAAGATGAAATCAGACATATTGGAAAAACATTCAGTGGGCTACTAAAATTAGACAAGTATGCCTCTTTCTAGAATAACTCAAAGGCAATATTTATGTGAATTAATATGTCTGTAATGATAAAGGAACCTTTTAAAATTTCTTGAGGCATCATTGATGTTGATGAAAGAGGCAATGTCATATTATGAGGCTTTGAAACATAGGCAACAAATTAATCCTTTACTTAGTAATCTTGTGAATAAGGAGCTCTTTTGGCTGTTGTACACATTTGTTGATCCATGCCACAAACAATATCTCCGTTGAGATAGTAAAGGTCACGGATGTAATACAAACATACCAAGGTAAATGTCATCAGAAAGCTAAGATTGGGAAAAGAAGAATACTCAGACAACAATGGGGATTACTACTGGGTACCAGTCTAACTCATATCTTGCAATAGCAAATACTAGGATACATTAGGAATAACAAAACTAATATTACTACTATTATTAACACTAAAAAGATCATACTAATAACTACATTTTAATTATTTTTGTAACTTTATTCCTATAACTAATTATACTGAGAGAAATTCTTAGATCTACAATTTTTAGATTAAAAAATACTATGGATGCCCTGCACCAACCACCACTGTTGGAACAAGGTGAGTCCCAGACAGTTTTGGGTGATTTAGTGAGCCATGCTTCACTCCTCCAACATCACAGGAGTGACAATGAGCTACAGGGATCTTTGGGAACCTAGGTTAGCCATATCATGCACCCCAGAATCATGGAGGTGACACTGAGCCCTGGTGAAACTCAGGAGCCTTGGTGAGCTGCACCCTGATGCCCTATGATTGCAAGAGGCAAGCTGAGCCCTGTGAAATTTGGGAGCTTCAAAAATGTCAAAACAAAGGAGTAAAATGCAAGCACAAACTTTCATCCCATCCAGCACAAATCCGGGAGATACTGATATAGAAGAATTTGGAAGTTACCCACCCGAAATTTCTGAAATGAAAACCACTGATGTAAATAAACAACTCCATCAGGCTATTGAAAAAGAAGATCTTTCAAGTAAAAAAAGAAATGACAACAATAATGAAAAAATTGCTCAGCACATTTAAAGAAAACATAGATTAAAAAGTAAAGAAAAATATAAAATTGATGGAAATATTGAATGAACAATATAGGAAAGAATTACAATGCATGAAACTGATCAAAACATATATCCAGGAAATTAAAAATTACATTGAAAGCAGATAAAATCACTTGACTGAACTTGAAGATAGACTCTCAGACCTTAAAGACAGCATTGCAGCTAGTGATCTTGAAAGGAAAGATCTGTTAAAAATACTGAAGAAATGGGAAATCATTCAACAGCTGCAGAATGATGTAAAGAAAAGCAATATAAGACTGATAAGTGTCAAGGAAAAAGCAAAAGTCTACATAAATAACATAAAATGACTATTTGCAGAAGTAGTAGCAGAGAATTACCCAAGTAAAAGCAAAGAATCTGACATACATTTAATAAGGCACATAAAACTCCAATTAGCCCTAACCAAAATAAATTTATATCCAGACATATAATAATCAAGATCCCTGGCATTCAGCAAAAGCACAGACTATTAAAAGGTGTTAAAAACAAGAAACAGATCACCTGTGAAGGGAAGCCCGTCAAAGTCACAGCAGATTTCTTAACATAAGCCATCAAGTCAAGAAGACCTTGGAGTGAAGTATTTCAGGTCCTGAAAGAAAACAACTTCCAAACTAGACTGATGTACCCTGCAAAACTATCTTTCAAAATTAATGGAGAAATAAAACACTTGCACAACGAAAAACAGCCAAAGATAATTCATGACCACCAAACCAACTCTAGAAAGAGTACTGAACGATATTCTAGAAAGAGACAAAAATAACAACTTCAACAACAACAGTAGAAAGGAATCCACCAGACAAAACAAGCAGTTAAACAGAGGGAAAACCAACATCAGGAAAATAAAATGGCAAAGATAAGCCAATATATATTAGTTATAACCATTAATGTAAATGTCCTCAATTCTCCAATCAAAAGAAGCAGACCGGCAGAGAGGATCAAGAAACAAAATCCAACAATATGCTGTGTACAAGAAACACATTTAACTCAATAGGAAATTCATAGACTGAAAGTCAAAGGATGAAACATAATACTCCATGAGACAGAAACCCAGAAAAAAGGAGGAGTACCTATTCTGTTTGCAGAAAATGTGAACTTCAAACTAAGAATGATCAAAAGAGATAAAGAAGGTAAGTGAATACTCGTTAGGGGAAAACTGCAAGAGGAAGAGATAGTAATCATAAGTATGTATGCAACTAATAAAGGAGCACACAACAGTATAAGACAAATTTTAGCAGACATGAAAAAAATCAAATAAACATAACACAATTGTAATGAGAGACTTTAACACCCTTTGTCTCAAAGAGATAGATCAACTAGGCAAAAAATCAGCAAAAAAATAATAGAAAAAAACCAAAACTTGTGAAGAAATGGACATGGTAGAATTTTATAAACCATTCTACCAAACAAAATCATAATGCACATTCTTTCCAGCTGTACATGGGAGGTTCCCCAAAATAGATGAAATACTAGCACATACAACATGCTTAAGTAAATGCAAAGAAATTTAAATTATTCCATGCATACTATAGGGTCATAGTACAATGAAGTTTGAAATTATGGACAAAAGAATTCACAAAAACTCCATAAACATATGGAAATTAAATAACACCCTCCTGAACAGCCAATGGACACAGATGAAATTAAAGAAGAAATTAATAATATTTACAATGTAACAGAAATGCAGATATAACTTACAGGAACCTGTGGGATGTAATGAAAGCATATCTAACAGGAAAATTTATAGCGGTGAATTCTCACATCAGGAAAACAGAATGAGCACAGATAGACAACCTTATGCTGCACCTCAAGCATCTAGAAAAGAAACAGAAAATAAAGCCCAAAGCCCAAAGAAGGCAGGAAATTATAAAGATTAGAGCAAAAATGAAAATAATGTAGACTAAGGAAACAATACAAAGAATAATTAACCAAAGAGTTGGTTCTTTGAAAGAATAAATAAAATTGATAAAATCCTAGCCAACCTTATCAAAAAGGGGAAGGAAAATACTCAAAATCATACTACAAGGAATGAAAGCAGGGAAATCACTGCAGGTCCTCTAGAAGTTCAGAAGATCAACAATACCTACTTCAATAGTCTTTACTCACATAGCATAGAAAACACAGAAGAAATGGACTGATTCCTGGATACATATGAATTATCAAAGCAGAATAAAAGAAAAGGTAAAAATTCTAAATAATCCAGTATCAGTTAATAAAATTGAAAACATAATTAAAAGCATAATAACAAAGAAAAGTCTAGGTCCTGATGGATTCACAGCTTAAATATACAAGAAATTTAGAGAAGATTTAATGTCAATTCTTCTCAAGCTCTTTAATGAAATTACAATATTCTGAAAAAAGAAATAAAAGAGGATTTCAGAAAATGGAAAAATATTCCTTGCTCGTGGATATGAAGAATCAACATTGTTAAAATGACCATCCTTCCAAATTTGTTACACAAACTCAATATAATTCCAACTAAAATACCATTAGTATACCTCACAGATCTAGAGAAAACATTCCCAAAGTTCAACTGGAACCAGAAGAGACCTAGAATAGCAAAAGCAATCCTGGGCAACAAAGCAAAGGTGGAAGGTATCACAATCCCTGACTTGAAATTATATTACAAAGTTACTGTGATAAAATCAACATGGAACTGGCCATAAAGCAGACCTTTGGGTCAATGGAATAGATTAGAAGATGCAGACAGAACTACAAACACACTCAGCCACTGTATCTTTGACAAAGGGCCCATATATGTTCACTGGAAGAAACATAGCATCTTCAATTAATGGTGCTGGAAAAACTGGTTTTCAACATGCTGAAGACCAAAATTAGGCATAGATCTATCACCATGCACTAAGCTAAAGTCAAAATGGATCAAAGATCTAAATATTAAAACAGAAACACTAAATGTCCTAGAGGGGAAAGTATGTAGATATCTTAAAGACATAGGGTTAGGCAGAGATTTCATTAATAAAAACAAAACTGCA
>NW_004955438.1:6062627-6064764 GCF_000276665.1 Chinchilla lanigera | reverse complement strand
CCCCCACTTGTGCTCTTGCTGCTTTTTCTGTCTTCTGCCGCCTTGGACTGTTGCCAGTGGCATGCCACCCTGCCTTGGAGTCAGCTGATTATAGATTGGACTCTCCACAAACTGTGAGATAAACCTTTTCTTCCTTAATTTCGGTTGTCTAGTATTTTGTCTTGGCAATGAGAGTAAATGACACAGCATCCATAATCAAAAAAACTTTCTTATTCTTTGCACACACATCTGCACACATACTGTATATGAATTTGTATGTTTATATATGCTGCATAATTATAGATGCAGTGCATACATTTTATACTGATATGTTACATGTATCCATCCTATCATGCCTGTTTCCTCCAAAAAACCCTGGTACATTTGAGAACATGGCAAAGAGGACAGAGTGGGATGCATGGAAAAACTGAAATTCCATGGTAAATCTTGCCTTTCTTGGTAACACATTCTGCTCGTGACTGGGATAAAACAGAATAAGACAAACCCATTTTTCCCAGATTTCCTTATGTTTGTAGTACCCTCCATGGAAGAAGAGACAATAAAATCCAGGTCATGCAGGGTCCAGTGAAATATAGTATCATTGCATGAGTTAGGCAAAGTGTGTGCAGTGTACTTGAGCTCTGTTTTTTGTTACCTGCTTGTTTTAATGGCGGATGTTTTAATTACAGATTAGAAGATGGAAGGGAAAGTAGAATTACTGGAAAGATGCTCAGATTTGCTCCAAATCCCTTTTAAATAAAGTTCTTAATAGTATAAAATATTAGAACATCAGCAGTTCAATATTTTCCTCACCAACTTCCTGTTCTCTGATATTATCATAATGAGTAGATTTAGGTATGTACAGAGAGAATAAAGAATGATTTAATTTCAATTCTTTTTCACTCTGTGAGCTTTTTCTACAGGATTAAGATGTGTTTTAAAATTTTGTTATGTCTTAAGTTGAGACTTGTTCATTTTTTCTGGTAATTAGCTACAGAACAGAATGGTATCTCTGTATGATATTACAAATCTGATGATTTAAAAGCTGTTGGGTAGGGCTGGGGATTTAGCTCAGCAGCAAAAGCGCCTGCCTGGCAAGCACAAGGTCATGAGTTCGGTTCCCGGTACCAGAGAAAAACCAAAAAAAGAAAAAAAAATAAAAAATAAAAAATAAAAGCTGTTGGGTGATATTTGCTCATGGGGCCCCAATAGGACTAAATGACTGAGTTTATAAATTTGTCTGTCTGAGCTTGCTGGAAGTTGGCTGGGATCCTGCCTGAAATTCAACCAGAAGGTAACCCAGTGGAAGACAAGTTATCAGTTTCTGTGAGTGACTGGTTAGAGTCTTTACTGAATCTGCAAGAGAGAGGATTAGAGCCTTTGCTAAGATCTGTTCGGTCTCCCAAGTAGTCTTTGAGAAAATAAAATAAAAGCCTGATGAATGTGCTTTCGGGTAAGAAATGAAGAGGCATCTGTGCTGCCATTGACACATAGAGCTGTGAAGGTGCTGAACGACAAGAGAAGGGTTACTTTTTAAAACGCAGATTAGTAAGTGGCCGCAGATGCCAATGACTCCTGGAAGGTAGTCAATAATTTTGACATTAAAATTTATGAGTTTTGCTCCTAAGTCGTATTTTCTTTCAGACTGAGGTGAAGGTTATTTCCACACACATAACAGACACTGATCACCATACCTTCAGAGGACACATTTGTTGTACACTTTTTCCTATAATTCCTTTAAAGGAAAAAGAAAGTCAAAGAAAGAAAAAATGGTGCTTAAACTCCTTGTCACAGACTTCACCTCAAATCCTCTAGCTTTTCTGCCCTCCCATGCACTCTTTGGTGTTAGAGTACATGGCACACCATTCTATTTCCTTATTTATCTATCTTTATCCTGAAAAATATGAGACTTTCGAAAGCTGGAGCCATGTTTTTTTATCTCCCTATGCACACAGAAGGCTGCACAGCGGGCCTCCAACAGCAGGCTGATAAACTCCAAAGAACGGAGCTTTAGGGAATGCCTTCCCCTAAATGAAGGCTCTTTCAGAAATAAGGTGGCCTTATTACTCAAGACTCAGGAATGAAGTTGACCTTGGTTTAATTCACTGATGTTATTTGTACAAGTTCTCTTTGGTTTAGTTCATCTAAATTATAAGAA
>NW_004955438.1:6015534-6062527 GCF_000276665.1 Chinchilla lanigera | reverse complement strand
AAACAAAAAAGAAGAAGAAGAAGAAGAAGAAGAAGAAGAAGAAGAAGAAGAAGAAGAAGAAGAAGAAGAAGAAGAAGAAGAAGAAGAAGAAGAAGAGCAGGAGGTGCACATAGAAACTGGCATC
Organism: Chinchilla lanigera; assembly: GCF_000276665.1. Classification (NCBI taxonomy): domain Eukaryota; kingdom Metazoa; phylum Chordata; class Mammalia; order Rodentia; family Chinchillidae; genus Chinchilla; species Chinchilla lanigera. The sequence continues at coordinate 6,062,403 of NW_004955438.1, read as the reverse complement.
ACTAATTCTGAGAAGAAAGAAATTCTACCACTACTTTCTTTGGTTTGATTCTTTGGAAAGCCAGTGCAAATGAGAAAAGCAGGAATTTAAAACAAACCTGGAGTTTGGACAAAATGTCTGGTGGTATAAGTGAAACTGTTCTATTTGAAGTCTTGGAAACTGAGACAAATATTTGAACTTTGTGCTTTATGAAATTCACTGGAAGGGGCTGGGGATTTAGCTCAGCGGCAAAAGCGCCTGCCTGGCAAGCGCAAGGTCGTGAGTTCGGTTCCCAGTACCGGAGAAAAAAAAGAAAAAAGAAATTCACTGGAAAAAACAATAAACTGTCTGATATGGAGGGTAACCAATCCCATTCAACATAGTATATAAAAGAGATAGTTGTTTTAAGTAATTTTGGCTATCAACTCAAACTAAGGATAATTTTCTGATAATTGTAGCATATTTGGAAAAGATATTTAATTTACAATAATATAATAATGGCTAATGGACAAAGATGAACCATGACAATGAAGGTGTGGATGTCAGATTATCTGAGTTAATATCAATTTCTGCCAGTAAATGAGCTCCATCTTGAATAAAATATTTAACTAATGAGTTCTTTTGTTCTCTTTATCCATAAATAAAGAGGTTTGGGTGACATTAGTTTTGTAAATGGTTTTCTAAATAATAATTTGATGACAAGATGTTAAAGGATTTAATAAAATACTGATTCTTTGGTTAAAAAAAATTACTCTTGTATTTTGTTCATGATCACTGTTATGATTGATACATTGTGTCAACTTGGGGAGTCTAGAGGTTTGGCTAAGTGACTCAGCAGGGTATCAGGGAGCTTACTTTGTATACATCCTGAGCCTGTGGAAGAGGAGGACATGGAAATTACATGAGAGCTACACGCCCGTTAGGTGGGGGTAGCCTGTTTACAATGTAAGGCAGGGAAAAGAAGCTGCTTGCCACCATTCCTCCCTTTTGCTCTGGCTGCTTTGCTGTTCTGCTGCCATTACCCCCTTCGCTCTTGTTGCTTTGCTATCTTCTGCCTTGGAGCCAGCCAAGTATGGACTGAAACCTCCACAAACTGTAAGATAAATAAATCTTTCCTTCCTTAATTTTGGGGGTTGGGTATTTTGTCTCAGCAACGAGAGAAAAGTAACCAAGACAATCACCCATAGCCATCTATGCTAAGGTACAGTGTGGCTGCAAAACAGACAATTTAGTAAATAGTTGCAAAGTTGCCTTATTCTCTAAATCAAGCTTGCTTCTTTTTCAATCCTAAAATGGACTAGCTGTATAAATCTTCTGTATAAATGACTAAGCTTTCAGAGTTTAGCAGGCCCCCAAAATTTGCAAGAATGGAATTTACCTTTGACCTTCACATTCAATACTATAGGAGCTAGGATTCTATCTCCATTTACTAATAGTAATGTAAAACATAAAATACTTTCTCATTAGTCATGCCTAGTCCCTATTAACATATACTATTATGCTAATGATAAAATTAGTTTAGGATTATACCATGAACCATTATGAATTAAACTATAGGACCATTATTGTTATGAAATAAAATTGAAAATGAATTTTTAAATTTTCCATTTAAAGTAGCCACAAAACACTTAAGTACATGACAGTTATTTTAGTATAATCTGAAGCCAACTTCCTTTGCTTTCCATTCACATCATGAACTGTAAGAAATGGAAAAGGCCAGATTCAGTAATTCCAACTATGGGAAATACCTAAAAAGACTAAAATTCATTGTCAGGAAAATTTGTGATTTAAGAAGGAACAGTATTGCCTAGTCTAAAATTCAAAGTGTCCTTCTCCAGGCACATACAGCAATAAATAAGGATTGAAAATGGAATTTAAATTCTAGTATACAGTTAAAGCTTTGCAAAAGGTCTTCTTAAATTTTATTAATAAAAATATAAATAATGACTTTCCTTTTATGCTCAGACTTTTGTACAGGGGAATGTTTTGTAGCAAACAGGTTTCAGTGATGTTTTACTGATACTGATTTCATGAAAGATAGAGTGAATGACAGACTAAAAATAGATGATAATAGTAAATTTTTAAAACCCAGAGAAAACAGTGGCCATGATGTGACCTTGTATATAAGAAACCACTCTATAGGGAGGTCATTCATCATTTTCTGTTTACGATGTGTTCCATTTACAACAAATATAAAACAGGTTAAAATTAAGGGTCATGGGGAAGTTTTACTTTAGATTTTGAAAATATTGTAGGGCAGGACAGTATTTTATGGTTAAAAATAGAATAATTAGTAATAATATTTATTTAATAGTCATAAAATCTATGATATGAGACTCGAAATCATAGGGAAAAAAGCTACCTGTTCCATTTTACATTTAGGAAAAATATTTAGTCCCTAATTCTTGAATTAATTACAATCTTCTCTGGAACTTGATGGAGGATCTAGATGAATTACACTGCTTCTCAGTTCTGACTCTCCAGTTCTTTTTCCTGTGATTGGTGGTGCTAGCGTCTGCTGTGCTGTTTTCATTCCAAATGTATAAACTCCTTTTAATAAAAATCCCCCTTGTTTGTGTGGCATTTCTTTTTCAAGTATCCTCTGTTTCTAGACAATGACTGGAAGGCTGTTTGCAGAAGTTATTTCTTCCCAAGGGCTGACTGATATGAGCTTGAATGTTATGTATTCTTAGGATCACGTTAGGGACATAAGGCAAAAGTAGAGAAGATCCTTCCATACAATAATGAAGATGACAATTGTGCACAACAATGTTTTAATAGGATCACTTCTCTTCTCCTCTCTCCGCTTGCCTCAGGGATGGCCCCAGTCATGACCACTTATATTTCCAACCTCAGCTCTAGTACATCTGTCTCACCTCATCTTCATCTCCCTTTACAATCCAAAATAATTCAGGCTGCCAATGCTTGTTTTAGGCTCAGACATGGAAAGAGAAATAAGCTTTGTGACAGGCATTTCAAGTTATTTGAATCAAGCAAGATAATAATGTATTAGTAAACTCAAAAACTCACTTTTGGTTTGAGGGGAAGAAGAGCCAAATGATCTTTGGGACTGTGGAAGTTAACTTTTCTACGTGGTTTCGGTGCAGACAGAAGTTTGACTCTGTCATGAAAATCATCCTGTATGTTCCCTGAGAAATGGGCATATACATGAAAAATGCATTTCTCCAAAATACCACTACTTTTCAGAAAAGAAAACAGAACATTAAAAAGAAAAAATGCCCACATAATGCTGTTTTACCTTAGGAGAAGATCGAAAAGAAGACAGGAAATTGTTTCAAAAGAATGTTAAGGCCATACTTCGTCACGTCTCTCAAATAAATATTGTCTAAAGCAGGTATTGCAGTAAGCAAGTAAAGTAAGGTATGTTCATGAGAAATTATTGGTGGCTTCTTGACAGTTAATAAACAATTATAGTAAACTTTTGACCTTATGAGATATATTTGATTGCAAAAATGCAAGCTCTGTAAAAATTTCTTTAAAATACATAATTACTTAGGTTCCTAAAAAATGAAAATTCCAATAATGTTACATGCCAAGTTATACAAATATTATATGAAATAATTCCTTGTGTTTTCTAATCATATACAATGATCCAGTTTTCTAAAAACAGCAGAAATCCAGAACTATGTTTAAAGAAAATAATACCCAATTCTCAACATACATAAAATACATTACACTTAGTTGATTTTCCATAGTACAAAACTGTATTTTGTAATTTTAAAAATAACCACAGCATAATATAAAACCACTGAAATATCCAATGTAGAAATATCAAAAGAAAAAAATGATAAACTAAAATAAATCCCAATAAAATGGACATTTTAGCTAACTTCTCTTGACTCTGTATTCACTCTACATATTTTTATTGATGTGACCAGTGGTGTATATAAACTGTGTAATCCTTTTTCCAATAATTTTATCTGCTCTTTAAGAAATTATAAAACATCACTTTAATAGTTGCATAGTTTTTAAATATGGATATACTTAATTAAATATATACTCTAGAAATGGACAATTATATTGACTATAATTTTAGTATATCTGTGATTAAATCCTTTGAAATGTAATTATCCACTAGTATTTTATTTCTAAAAGTTAAACTATTGGAACAAATAATATAACCACTTAAATTATCTATTTAGTTCTTTTTCTTCATAGAGAATATTATTGCGGAAAAATCCTTAAAGTTTTGTCTAATTCATGGTAATTTATGGGGTGAGCCAATAGACCATCCTGAGTTTTTACCAGTTATTATATAAAACACTATTTCTCAATAATTTTATGTGCAAGAAGTTTTCTGAATTATTTGATTACTTAATATCTTAAATTTTATGTACAAAATATTTTAATATTGTTAGAAATAACAAATGACTTCATATCATTTTAGAATTGCTATGATTTAATTTTATTCAAAACTTTATCAAATCATAAACGTGTAATACATCTATAAGTGATTATCTCTTTGTGGATTTATTAAATTAGAATGTGTATTATAGAAGTATGTTATATAAATAGTACTATTACTTCCTTTTTCATATGCAGACATTAAAACACTGAAAGGGCTAATTTTTATTAAACACACTAAGAAATAAATCTAGGGATGGAGACACCCTTTAGGTGAAATATAGCCTCAAGCTCATTTCAATCAAATATCTACTTTTTAGAAGATCTCAATGTCAGTGAATGTCAAAGTTTCATTCCTATGTGTTATTCATGATTTAACTGTTCTTTTCAAAAATTCTCAAATTGTAAGCAAATAAAAACATTTCCTTTGGAGGAATCTTTAATCATATTTTGAGATAATTCTATTTTTTGCTATACATTTTACACTAGAGTTTCATAATTTTTAGTCTAAAGAAACCTATTATCAAAGGAACAAGTAATACTTAACATATTTCTATTTGATGGCTAGCTCGTTGGGTAATAAATATTACTTTAATCTTGATTTCTTTGTAAATCCCTTTAAATGTCCACTTCCAATATAGGGATTATATTACATTTTTAAAAATGTTTTGAAACTAAATATTCAATCTAAGTCTTATTAATAGTTGTACATCCTTAGAATTCAAATGTATTTCTATCACTTTAGTAATTCCTACAATTTCGTCTAACTTTCAAGTGTTTGCTAGCATTTAAAAGTACTCTGTATTCTTTGATCTGAATGATAGGTAAAGCACATTACACTGAAACTTTAGTTCTACTACTGTTAAAACACACTCAAGGGCCCTATGAAAATGTTGTCGACTGTATAAATATATGTTGATGTTTTATGTGTAATTGCTTCCACAAGGACACTAAATACATCCCATAGATTGTAATGCAATCATAAGTCAGAAGAGATAGCGAGTATCTCAATATTCTAAATATTTGTTTTCAGTCATGTAAAAACACCTGTGAGCCATTCTTCTCATAGTTAGCTCTACTGCTGCTATCATTACCTAAGAGGCAAATAATTGGAGATACTTATGCATATCATTGATATTTCAGAATCCCTATGTTCACATCGAGGCAGAAACATTAAGTTTATCGGCTATTATTTATAGGTTTTCCTAAAACTGGTGAAATTCCAGTGACCTAGGCGAATGATACTGTAATAGTACCAAGAAAACCTTTATATGTTTAGAGCTGGTGTACTCTGAGTTACCGTCTCAATCAAATTCATACCTCAAATCAATGAAATAAATCTTAGAGATCCTAGATCTTAACACACAAATGAACTTATCTGACCTTCTGTGTCCCTTCTTCCTCAGACCTGGTTGCAACTTCTGAGAGTATATATAATAAACAAAATTATTTATGCCATATCATTTAATCAAGTGATCTTACTTAACATATAATTTTTAAGTGAGGATTACAAAACAGAAAATTAAATAGAATAAGATAACATAAGAGATAATATTAATTCATAGTATCTATATTTTCTCTGTATATCTGTTTACTTGCAAGAATATTGTGTATTCTTGATTAAATAGCTGATATTGACTATGAGAAGATAACTAATAATTACAGAATGATTTGAATAATTAACCTCAGTTTTAGAATTTGTTATGTGAAAGCATTTTAATGTTACCCTTGACTCTTTACATTCAAAGTACTTTTAAAATGTTTGATCTCTTCCTATGACAAGTCACATTAAGGATCTGTTTTTCACCTCTCCCTACAAAGCTGATCTTTACCATGATATTTTGCAACAACTCCATTATTCTAATAGAGTATTTCTTTGTCCCTTGAGTCCAGGCTAATCATACGATTTGTTTCAGCCAGTAGAATGTCAGCAGAAATGATATTACCATGAAGATTACTTGTATGGAAGGCACTTGTGAAATTAGAGTCACTCTTGTGTTCCTGCTATGGCCAAGGGATGGACATTGCCTGAAGTGATCTGCTGTACTCAGGAGGAATACACCGGACTGGTGGAGTAGAACTGTCCCACTCACATAACCTAGAAAATATAATCATGTGGGAAACTGTATCCTGTGTGAAAAATTAATTTCTATTGTTATATATTATTGAAATTCAGGGTGATAGTTTCCTCAGCATTTGCATTCCAACACATCTCAGTACACACAGAAAGAAGTGTGTCAGTCATGTTCTCCACCATAACATTACAGCTAAACACGGAAACAATGTCAAGAACAGAGTTGGATTCCCAGGACTTACGTTGTATGTTGGAAGAAAGTACTTTGGGGAATCTAGAGGGCCAAGCTAGCATCAATCCATCCTGGGACTAAACTGACTTGGGGGAGAATGTAGGCAAGCGAGGACAGCACTTTATATCCCCTGCTTATGTTCATTTCCATTATTGTTCCTAGGAGTTTTAATGTTCCATATATATTTTATTATTATGTATAATTGAAGTAGGATAAAACAAATAAAAATAAGTAGAAAAGAGACGAGAAAAATTGTAATTTTTGAAATTATACTTTTAAGAAACTGGAGGGTCAAGACTGAAGTTACACAAGACAACTCATTCCCAAGTTCCTGCCAGTCTTAAAAGTATAAAATAGCCTATAAATTGGGCCTAAAATTTTCTTCTCATATATAGATTCACTAATTTCACAGATTTCCACACCGAGAATATATAAATACCCCAGACCCAGACCATAATATATGCATCCCTTCAGCACCAACACTCATTTCTTACTAACTCCTCCTACCTCTCTCATCCTCAGGTCCTGAAATGCTTTTCTGTTGTGAATGTTAGCACACTCACAGCATGGAAGGAGGGACTCATTGAGGTACCTATCTTCTCTTGGGTCTTGTAGGGTGATGCTATTAACAATAATTTTTAATACTAATTCAGTACATCCTTCTGTTTTTCTTTTCTTAAGAAAACATTTCTCCTTATGATATTCATTAATTTATATCATAGTCTTTTTCTGTTAGGTTTATTAATTGTTCTTTCTTAGACTCTATATAAACTTGATATTTGACTGTGAAGAGAATAGATTCACCATCTTCTCCCACTGAAGGGGATGGTATTCATAAATACATCTTTAACTTTGTAGAATATTTAGTTTGGAAGCTAACTTATTTTATTTCCATAATATAATACTCCAGCCTAATCCCAAAGAACAATACCATATTATCTTTTCTTGTGACTACAGGATAATTAATACCCCATAATTGACACAGAGTTCCATTAATTTTATTATTAAAGCTTTTAATTACAGTCCAATATACTTATCCCATTTATTAAACAAACTGAAAGGATTTCCCAGCTCACTCTCTTTTGCTACTATTTATTTCCCAGGAAGATTTATCAAATGCTATGAAAGTTATGAATTGGAATTAACTTGAGATTTGTTTTCTTAGCTACTTTCTCCCTCCCTGCTCTGCCAATAAAATCTTAATAACCAAATAATTGGATGCATTATTTCCAGCTCCTTCTATTTCATTTTCTGGTCTTGTAGTGAGATAAGGATGCACTGAAGGAGCTAGAAAAACAGAGGAATCTAGCACTGCTTTCAAGATCTTGTAAAGAAAATTATAACCTCTTTCACAAGAGTTTCCTTTATTATTGTAGTAATCAAGATCAAATTATTGTATCATCTCTGTTGCCTGTTCCTTGGGAATGAAAACAAATATTCTTTGCTTGTTAGATTTACATGACTTCTTTTAGAAGGAAAAATAATTTTTGTTTAAATAAAGTGATCACTTGCACAGCGGTGTAAGAAAGCAACAAGATACAAAATAGTTTGCTGTATAATGACCTGCTGCAATCGAGAGAATTGCAAATAGAGTACCCACTTCTATCTGACCATTAATGAACTTTGAGACTGAGTTAGCTTCACATCACTATAATGAAATACTTGAAGTAATTGACTTATAAAAATAAAAGGTTCATCTCAGTTTGTGTTCCAGCATTTCTAGTCCAAGTTCAGAGCTGGGTTAGGGCTACACACCATGGCAGGAACCGGTAGAATGGCAAAACTGTTAGCCAGGAAACAAACAGGAAAAGGAAGAGGTCAGAGCTTCCCTATTCCCCACTGAGGCCATGCCTCAAAGGACCTAAGGAGCTTTCATTTCCTCATTGTTCTACTACCTACCAATAGTGGCATGCTAGGCTAGGCCACTGGCACTTGGCCCTTCAGAGGACACTCATTAAACCAGGAGAAAGGCTCTCGCCAAGAAATAATGTGCTGATTAGAAGAAAAAGAAGCAATTGTTAACCTACAATTTTTGTTATATTCATATATAAAAGAAGTTGTGTTTGATGTTGTGTTCATCTGGAGACCTAATGTAACTACCAACCCAAGACTATCAATTCAGGCAAGACAGTGAATGTTTCTGGCTTATTTATACCATGGGAAAATTTAGAAGGAAATGTTAGTTTTACCCCACATCACTCTAGATTTCTGTAATCACAAAAAGATGAGTTTTCATCATACAGTACTCATTGGACTGACCGTGGAAAATTTGATTTCTTTCAAGAAGTAATTTGATTTCCATTTTTTTAAGGTTTCACTTTTCATTGTCTTTCTCTACTTTTCTTGTAAAATGATAGGCTCACTGTGTTAGGGGAGATGCTAAAGTGATTAACAAGCAAGACTCCACAGACTTTTGTCTACTTTCACATTAGGCTGTGGCACACTTTGCTGTGGACTTTAGAAGAGAGACATAGCTGGTTTATTCCCTAGCTTCTGTCCTAAAGGAATGAGGGTTTTTAGAGAGGTTACCTTTCAGTAACACAAGGAAAGGTTTTCTCTCAACACTGTACCACAGTAAGGGCTCCATGAGTTCTTCACATTTGATGGTTAACTTCAGCACAGAGACTGGTGAACTAAACGGAATCCATGTAGAGATGAGAACTTTCTTAACCAACCAATTAAAACTTTGGGCAACCATCTTAGGCTACCCAAACTGCTTCAGCTGAGTTGTCTATCTATTTAATTCTAACTCTAATTTTAATTTAACAGAATTAAAATTCCTTTTTTCATCAGCTATGAAGACTTAAAGGATTTTGCATAGTTGACATGGGCAAAATTTTTGTTGTATCCCTGTATAATATGTCTAATCTCTTTACTTTCACAATTAGAAGACAGGAATTCTGGAGTCTATAGTTTATTATCATTATTACTATTTGGTTATCATATATTTATTTTTGTTTTAGTATTTAGTATTCAGTATTTTTAAAACTTTTCCCTTTAGAATATGTATTAAAATTGTTTTTCTAGTCATAAAGTGCTCAATATCAATTGTCATCATAAAGTTGCAAATTAAAATAAAAAGAGATTAGTTATCATTGTGCCCTCTTTTCAAAAATAAAAAAATAAAACCTGTGGAGAGCATGCATGCAGTAAGAATTCCTTCTGTGCTGGTAGGTATTCAAAATTGTGCAGCTGTTTTGGAAGATATTTTGCTCATAGTTCTTATTTGTGTTTCTATTCTGTTTTTGAGACAGGGCCTCAATGTGCTGCCCAGGCTTTTCCAGAAAGTATGGACTCAAATGATCCTCCTGTCACACCCTCCCATGCAGATGGGACTCCCAGCACATATAACCACACCTGGCTTACTTTGGCATTTTCTTAACCAATCTAAATAGAGTCTTACTATACAATGTGGCAATTATGTTCCTAGCTACTTAACCAATTCAGCTGAAAATTTATACCTACACAATAACCTGAATAATCTGTAGTCTTTGAATGGTTTATCATCTTCATGATAATCAAGGAAAACTGGAAGCAAATGTAATATCTTCTATTATATGAATGGATAACAAACTGTAGTGCATCCATGTAATGGAATATTATTTAGGTAATAAAAACAAGCTGCCATGTCATAAAAAGACATGAAAAAATCATAAGTTCATATTGCTAAATGAAACAAAAGACTACAGATTATATAATTCTAATTACATGATACTACAGAAAATACAAAACTATTGAGACAGTAAAATGATGAGTAGTGACCAGAGACTGAGGGAGTGGTAGGCATGAACAGGTGAAGCACAGGATTTTTTAGGGCAGTAAAACTATTCTCTATGATGCTGCAGTGATGAATCTGTGACCTTATATCTTTGTCAAAACCCATTAAACTTTATGGTAACCTTTCTATTGAATGTGTAGAAAAAATCATTTAAAAGGTTAGGGGATCCCAGAAAGAAATGTAGACACAGCAATATCATCTAATTGTATTCCAAATATATAAAACAACTTCATGGAAGGGGTAAGAGGAGATGCTGATTAGGTAACTTAGTAAATGAGTGAAATCATTAAATCTAACCACAAAAGACACTGCATACAAGCACTGTACTCTCCCTGATAAAGTTATACATATAGGGCAAGAGTTGACAAGTATGAAACTACTACATGTGTGTACTACAACTGAACAACCAAGTGAATGAATAGCCAATTCTGGGAATTATATTTCCAACCTTGGAGTAGGAATGTAAAGATAAGTAAAGGAAGATGACTAACAGTATTGGTGGAGTAATATAAATGGAGACATCAGTAAAGACCAACAGATTTAGCTTAATGTAGACCTAAATAGTTACACATAGAAATGTCTATGGATGTTACTTGTGGACAAAGAAATACACTGAAGTTAAAATAAAATAAAAGTTTCATTCAAGTGCACAACACAATCACAAATAAGGAAAATAGGGGTTTGGCTAAATGTGGGAGACCATGACTGACCTCCATTGTACATTAGTAGCCGTCTTAAGCATTAAGGTTTTGTTGTCTGAGTTAAGTTTCTGTTAGAGGCGCCTTTCTCTTTAAGTCAGGACTGCCTACCGTTGCCTAGCTACTCTCACCTCTAGAACTAGGACTGCCCACCATTGCCTAGCTACTCCCGCCTCTGTCCGGTTGCTTGGTTACTCCCGCCTTAAGAACTTCCGCATTTCTCCCATGCCCTATATAAGCACGGCACTTCCCGCTAATAAACGAGACTTGATCAGAATCCTGTCTTGTCTCCATTCTTCGTGTCTCTTGTCCCTTTATCATCCCCACTCCCCCTCTAGGGTCCTCGTTGACTGTACCTGCAGGCTGGGACAGCTAAAGAGTAAAGGTGCCCTTCACCAGTGGTATGAGCTTGTATTATTATAAAAAGAAGTGGGTACTTGCAAATTTAGTGTTCCTTTAGGGGGGTGATAAGCAGAATCAAAGCAAGTCTAGTGCTTCAAAAACGATGCACATCATGGTGTTTTAAACTTTGCAAGTCCACTGGAATGTCTAAGTGAGAAACTGGTCACTTAGGTATCTCTCAAAAGGTCCTAGGGTAGGGGAAAGGACAAAGCAAGGAAGGGAAAAGGAAACAAAACAATAGTTGTACTACTCAGCTCATTGAAAAGAGAAGTTTGTGCTAATATCATTTGGAGGATTTTCATGCCTATATCTTGTACTCTGAGTAGCTACTTTAACGATAAAAATGTGCAATGTATTAATTACTATTATTCTCCTATTATTTTGTTATGAAATTTTCTTTTAATTTTTTCCACAAAAAAATATTTGCAAGGTATTGGCAGATTCTAGAAAATTGTTTTCTCTGGCTGATTCAGATCCCAACATGTCTGTGTGGCAGTCTCCCCCACCAACAAATCTCTGAGGCTCAGAAAAGGATTTTTGCTCATTTTAACCATTCTGCAAACATTTTAAATTGTATAAGGGAAGCTAAGTATGGGGCATATGGAATGTTCTGTTTTCTCTTCCCTACTCTGTTGTAAATCAGAAAATCATAAAAACTAAGGTGAATTAAAATTATTTTTATATTGTCTTCATGTTTGTTCTCAAAGGATCTCTTTTTCTCTGCTCTTCATTATGTCATTCCATTCCTTTTTCTTCAATTTTATTCCTATAAAGAAAATTTGATTTGTTCATCTTGAATAAGAGTACATGGCCAGGGATATAGCTCAGTGTCAAAAGTGCCTGCTTGGCAAGCCAGAGGTCCTGAGTTTGACTCTCGGTTCCAAACAAATTATTAAATTTTCTTGTACATTATTAAAAATAAAGTCAATAGCATCCAAATAATAGATTTTATACTAAATTACCATTAGTAAATTCCATTGGAAAAATCATTTTGTGTATCTGTGTGTGTGTATGCTGCTAATTTCCAAGGGTTTTGAATATTTTCTGACAAACAATGTATAGTTTTTTAGTATGAAAACTTCCAAAATATTCCATAGAAAATACTCTATAAGAAATACTTTTACTAAAAGTATAATATTGCATGTTGATCTGAAATTCAAATTTAACTAATTTTCCTGAATTTTTATTTATACTTAGTGTCTTTTATTGTTTTATTTTTGCAAAATCTGTTAACTTACACATATTTGGAGAGCCACTTCATGAAAAATATAGTTACAAATTAAAAATTTGGTATATAGCCCAAGAAAACATATGCAAATGATGATTCCAAAACTCAAGCACCATTACTTTCATGGAGCATCTGTTTGTCTACAGGAAAATAGCTGCATTTTTTGGTTCCATACAAAGTTTGTGTAATACATATCAGCAAAACAGCAATTTTACCACCCAATCCAGATGCCAGGGACTTTGACAAAATTCTATAGTCTCAGAGTGTTAATTCTTGAATTATTATTTAGAAGCTTGTATTTTGAGATGCTATAAATTATGTTCAGCAGCTTTTCCTGAGGAATTTGTTTTTGTTTAATGGTTACTAATTCCGCTAACAGCAGTGGCTCCTATATGCCACATCGTCAGGAGAGATCTCTTCAGTGGTCTAGAGAATAAGATGTACATGCTGGTTACAGTGCAGAGTCAAATGATGATTTGATTGGTACAGACCACATTTTCAAACACTGGAGAGCACAAACCAAAAGCTTGCCCTAGGAAATTTTCAAAGCTACACTCTATAGAAAGGGATATACACAGAGGCACACTACTATCTGTGTAAAGCATTCCAGTCAAAATAACACCTCTGTCTTCCTGGGAGCACAACCTTAGCTAACATATATTTAGAGAAAGAATGATGGTGGGGATGAGACTGAGGAACAGAATAGAACTCAGAACAATACGTGCTGAGAACCCTGCCTCCTCAGACCAGGATCTTAGGAAGCTTCTGTCTTCAGAGGAGACAGGCTACTCCTGTTCTTAGTTTTTAAGCTCTATTTTTGATGAAACTTTTCTTCTTTCATTGAACCTAGCTGATCTGAATACAGTACATTTCACACTGCAGAATCATAAACCTCAGCGCATTTCTTTCTCTTTTCACCTTTTTGCTTCACTACCTCTTTGTTCTATGTCCTTTTCAGTTCTCTGACCTCCATGATAACTTTGGGCTTTTCACCACCTTCAAGAAGCTACTGAGAGTCTCTTATTTCTATTTTATCTCATACACTTTTAACGAGAACTTGGAGTCTGTGATCATGAAAACTGCATACATTTCCCAAAGCCCGCTGTTTTCTGGTTCATCCTCCAAAATTATCACCAAAACCTGTGTCTGGACAAGACACTCGGTCATTTCTCACATTTTATGAATATTAAGAAAACAGGAGCTGAGGATTTAGCTCAGCGGCACAGCGCCTGCCTGGCAAGCGCGACCTCGTGAGTTCGATTCCCAGTACCGGAAAAAAAAAAAAAAAAAACAAGAAAACAAGCACTAAAAGAGTGAAACCAAGTGAGGAAAGCAATGAAATAAAGCACAATTCCTCCAAGGAAATGGCACCTTTTCAATTTTACACCTGTAAGAATTCTAACTATGGAGTCTCTAAGTTGTCTGTGACTTTTGCTTTATGATGCTCCAGAGATGTGAAGCACTCAATGCTTGTTCCTCTGCCCTACCTGGAAGTAGTAGTCCTGTGTTTGAATGCTGCTTTGGACCATTATTATCTAAATGGATTTCCAGATAAACACTTATTTCAAATAATACCCCAATTATCTCCTTCTAAGTGTTTTAAAATAAAATGTTGTGTCCAGCATTAAGTTGATACTTTAAAAAGTGGCTATCATTCATTCTCTTCTAACAATCCATCTTGTCATTTTTCTTCTTCTAACATGTTTTAAATTTTATTTCTGAGTCCACTCCTAACTTTCATATTTGATGTTTTGTTGAAAACAATAATGATCACATAGAATCATGCAGCAAAACTTTCTCTGGCACTGTGATATAATAGGAAATAGTTACTTTTCACCCACAATTCTCAGAATAAGAGGTTTTCAAAACTCATTGAAGCCAGGTGTGGTGGTGCATGCCTATAATTCCTGCTACGCCAGAGGCAGAGGCAGGAGGATGGTAAGCTTATGACCAGCCCAGGAAACTTAGTGAGATTGTATCTATTATCTATCTATCTATTTATCACCCATGTATAAATAATGACTAGGGATGTAGCTCATTGTAGAGAGCCCCTGGGTTACACCTCCAGTATTACAAAATAATCTGTATTTGTTAAATGATAGAGGGAAGAAGAACATCTTTGGTTATTTATAATCACATCTCAGATCCTTTATTTTATGCTAATAATATAATATTTAACATGCCCCTGAGAAGCTTCAGGGTGGAAGCTCACTGAAAAGAAACCAACCACATGATTAGACAGTAGCAATTATCAGTTCCATGACTACTGGGGAGGAAAGAAAGGCTGAAGGTTGAGTTAATTTCCCATCACCAATGATTTAATCAGTAATGCAATCTCTTTTTAAATCCTCAAAGTTATAGCTCAGAGACCTCCTACCTTACTGCACATCAAGATGCTGTGGGTACAGCATGCCTGGACAAAAGAGTGATCCTGAGCCCTCTCTTGCTCCCTTGTTCCATGCATGTCTTCCCTTTGGTTGTCGTGGAGCTGTGTCCTTTATAATACAATGGGGTTATCACTTTGTCATGAAAATATTTTACTAAATTCCGTGAACTCTCCTAGTGTATGATCAAATGCTAGCAAGAAAGGATCATGGGACTCCTAGATGCTGGGTCAAGGGTATGAGGAGCTCGGACTACCATTAACACCTGAGGAGAGGAGGTGTTTGTGTAATCGAGTCTCCATCTCTGAGGCCTGGTTCTGACTCTCAACAGTGTCAGAACTGAATTCAATCATAGACACTCAAATGGACTTTGGAGAGAGGGAGATTTGGTTTGTGTAAGGAAAAGGTCCGTGTATTTGGTGGTAGAAGAGCAGGGTGAATCATATCCACTGAGGACCTTCTCATAATGTTTTGACTTTCAGGCTCTATCTTTCTCAGCTGTGCTGTTAGTTTTAATACTGGTCTATTCAGTGCACTGTTTTCTAAAACCTCTTACATAGTCAGCCCTCTGGGGAATTGATCTGACCAGGTTGAAACTGGAACAATGAAAGTTTAATTATTATCAGTGATGATGGTATTTAATAATTGTGTTCTCACTGGGAACAATTTCTGGAAGAAATAATCTTGCTTCATTAGAATATGTGAATGGTGAGACTAATAAAATCTCACAAGAGAAATTTTAAAATTCCAAGAGTGAAACTTTCCTCAATAAATGTCTATGATATTTACATAAGTCATAGGAGGGTTTGTTTAGGCCAGGAAAAGATAGCTGATACTGGACTTCATTGGCTCTGAAGGTTAGAAAATATAATCATTTCCCATGAAGAGTGTATGTTTGGGGCGCCAAAGGTGTGAGAGAAATGGGAAGCCAGGCTGATTACACATTTATTTTAAATTTGGAAAATACATTGTCTTCATTTGTAGATTTCTTCTGCAGACTAGGTATTATTGATCTCTTTTCTATCTTCATTAGAATGAGCTGCAGCCATCCAGGGTAATCAGTTAGCCGATTCAATTTAACTTGCAGATGAAAAGGTGCCATCAAGTAGAAAATCAATGAACCAGATTTTGAAGTTCACCTTACTTCTCAATAACATTGATGGTGAGGTCTTCATCAGTAATTAAGATCTAATTCCATTTCCTTAGCTCATTCCAGTTTTCTTATATCCATAATTATTACAGTATGTGCTGAGGGTGATTCTATGTGAACATCACATTATTTTGGGGCAGAGAGGATGGAAGGAAAGGCAAGAGGGATAGAGCAGAGAGGAGAAAGAGGAGAGAGATAAGAGAGAGGAAGGGAGACAGCAAGAAAGAGAGAATTGTAACACCACTTGTATGTACAGCATTTTCAATTTTAGTTAGACCCTTTCAATATGTTATTTATTTAGTTTAACAGCTATATTATACTATGGGAAAGTAAAGCAGGAGAGCATGACGCCAAATTTTTAAGAATAAAAAATATGAGGAAAATATTGAGACCATTACATTTAGACAGATAAGAGAAAAAAAAAGTCACACTTGTAGGCAACATCATTTGGTTCTTTATTTTTTTCTTTCTCTTGAAATAAGACAAGGAATGAAACACACTCGACAGAATGACAAGGGGACGATAAATGTTTTCTGATCTTGGGAAATCAAGCTGTGCCCTGTGGTGTCATGCTTGAGAAGTGAAGTGCTCCTTCGTAAGTGGAAAAAACTCACAAATCTGGGAATCAAAGTCAAGTCACATCTCTAGATAGATGATGACCTTCACTTCGAGGAAGGTCTCTGCGTGGTTCTGAATTTGATGTTCTTTAAATGACAGCTTCTAACTGCTCACTGAGAGCTGAGCAGTTTGTGCTCGCTCTCTTCCCACACAGCTAGCAGCAGCTGATTTGACAGAAGTAGCTGAGGGAGGTCTTCCCCCACAATGTTCTTGTTTCACACAAAGATCTCCTTTCTTAGATCTTTACCTAAAGTGGACATGCTTAATTATTAAACACTTTTTCCCTCTAAGGAGAAATTTTGAAAAGAGAAAGTAAAATTGGAAAGAAATAATAAATTCCCAGAATGGAATAATTACATGGCCAATATTCTCTGGTCAGAATGCAACAGAATTAGAAATCAACAGAATGAAAAACAAAATACAAATGGAAAATATCTAAAATGTTATAAATCAGTATTTTAATATTTTTACTAAAAAATTTGTCAAGCAGCATAATAAGCACATTCAAATAAACAGAAAGCACAAATTGCCTAGTAGGTTTTATTTACAATATTGATGGTATTATACATGAGAGTATATGGGATTAATGAACACAGGCAAAGGAATATATATTCTTAAATTCATATAAAAATAAGCTTGAAAGAATGTGCACAACTCAATCAAGAAGCGGGTTTTTAAAATTGTAAAAATAATAATAATAAAGAATGAAAAAACCGAAATCAGTGCAAATTGAACCAGGAAAAAAGCAGAACACAAAGTCAAATTTATTTAGAATCAATATATGGAAGATCTGTTTCCTTGTGGGGCCAAAATAGGCAGTATCCTTAATTAAATTATAAAGAGGGGAAAGAGAAAAGGTACAAAGATGCAAAACAAGGAATCATAATGTTGAAATTACTAAAGACACGGGAAAAATTAAAATATCATAAGGGACAATTATCTCAGCTTTATGTAAATTAGTAATAGAGTCTAGATACAATCTATAATTTTTTATTTTAAAAGTAAGAGAACAAAAACATATTAACAAACAACCATTTACACTGTAGCACAAGAATAGTACAAGCAATACTGAATTACAGACAAGGAAACAGGGAATTAACAATGGTTGTATTACATATTGATAACTTCAAAGTGGTTATTCAGGAAAAAAATATAGACATGCAAGATTGATCAAATGCCCATCCACTCAGGATTGGATAAAAAATTGTGGCATTTTTATATAATAGAATATTACTCAGCTATATAGAAAGATAAACTCAAGGCTTTTATAGGTAAATGGTCACAACTAGAGACCATACTCATAAGTGAAATAAATCAGACCTGCATGTGTAAGCAACGTATTGTCTCACTAGTGTAAGGATCTGAAAGAGTGAATAAAATTGAGGAGGTAAGATAAACATTGTCAAATGAAAGGAAACTGCCCAAAAGTAAAGAGCAACTGGGATGAGGGAAAACAGAAAAGAAAGAAGAGGAAAATTATGTACGTACGTATATACAGGATAGCTAACATAGTTGTACTACTGACTTATATCTCTTTATTTAAAGGAACAATCTATAATTTTTAAAAAATAAATTATCAAATTTTACCCTGTGAGAAGAAGAAATTTTACACAGACAAATCATTGTCAGTGAACAGAAACAAAGAGCCAATTATTTTACCTGAGAAACAAAGAACCAATATTTCACTGAATTATTCTTCAGGCCTTTATTCTTCAAACTTTTGAGAAACAAATGCCTTTAAGTATACAGAGATGATTTCATAGAGCAAAAATGAACGTAAAATGTGTTTTTGTAAAAACATTTCAGTATTACACAAAAAACAATCCCCTGAAAAGAATAATGAAAAGAAACTGGTGAGTAATTTTGCTTTAGCTATGACATAGAAAATATTAGTAAGTACAAAGACATAGTTTAGAGAAATGTTAAAAGATTGATATACTTTTTTCAAGCTGGGCTTATTTCAGAAATGAAAGATCTGGGCTGACAAAATGTGTATATTAAAAGATTAATTTGAAAGTATCTGACTATCAGTATAGATGCAAAAAGTAAATTTAAATTCAAGATCTTCTTAGTATTAAAAGTATCTCCAATTTTTGAATATATGTCTTAATGTGCACATATAAATATATAAATACATATTTACATAATTATTTATGGCTATGTGATGACATAGACTCAATAAAGATACTATGTGTATCTATTTATAAAATACACATTTATAAAATTTGCTTTCATGGCCAATGCTTGCTAGGATGTGTCTGCTAGCATTGTGTGCCTAGGAACAGAGCACATTAAAAGGTAAAAAATTTTTAAAAATGAAAAAATATAAATCTTTACAACTTATGTAATTAGGAAAACAAAGTAAACTTACTGTTAATCTATAAAAATGATAAAGAATTTTGGTAAATACTTAGTAAAAACAACTTTCAGAGTCAAAAGTGGAACAATTGAGGGATACAATGAGAAACATAATTTTCACCATCAACTTTAAACCACGAAGACAGAAAAATTTGAAAATCTATGTGAAATTCCCAAGAAAAAACTAAAATGCACTGACGAAAATCTTGAACAGGGGTTGGGGATTTAGCTCAGCGGCAAAGCGCCTGCCTGGCAAGGGCAAGGTCGTGAGTTGGGTTCCCAGTACCGGAGAAAAACAACAACAAAAAAAGAAAATCTTGAACAAATGAAAAGGTATGTCATGTTTAAAGAAACAGCTAAACAATATAGTCTATTTATCCCTTATAAATTCATAAATTTAAAATTATCTTTCAAAAAATTACCAAAGGATGACTTCTAACTCATTGAATGATAATAAAAACAACATACAAAATTGAACATGCAAAAACCATCAAAAAAATGCTTACAAAGCCAGTCTATCCCTATGAGATATAGATAGGACATACAATATAAATAATTGTTTGATGACTAAAATAATACTCTCAAAAGAAGATAATCTAGTCATACATTCATACAAATTATATGAAAATTGAGAGTAAAAATCAATTTGATAATCCAGAGAATAATGAGTTTCTTTAAGTGTGAGAGCAATTAAGTAGATATGAGGAAAAACATGAAGTTGAACTTTCAATTCTCATTTTACACCAAAATAAAAATTAGTAGATCAATTGTTATATATTATATTCAAACCAAAGAAAAAAGCTGTGGTAGGTACACATCCCTACTCTTCAAGATGAATTTAAAATTCATGTACTACAAACATGTAACAATTAAAAAGTGAAACGAGTATATTTCTACTATCTCAATACTGTGAAATTTTGAAATAGCATATGAGACTAAGAAGCAGTGAAGTAGAGACTAATAGAAATACATAAAAATAAAATGCAATTCTGCATAGCATATGTATAAAAACTTTAATAAATTATAACAACAAACAGCACAGGGAAAAGTATTATTTATAAAAATTTACACAAACTAATAAAAAAACAAAGTTTAATATTATAGTAATCAAAGAATATGACAGAACATGTCACTGAGTGCTTAACATTATTGCTCAATTTTGCTCAGAATAAGAGAAAAATACAACTGGATAATATACTAGTGCACTGGACAGATCAACAGAAAATGTGTTATAAAAGTTAGAATAACATAATAATATTAGGATTTAGGTAGTAGTTACCTAAATATTTATTTTATACTATTTCAAATACTTTACATATTTAAAAATTTCATAGTTCTGCTACTGTTTTGTACAGTACGATAACTATACATAGCAAAAAATGTGCTGCATAATTTAAAAACATAAAAAGGCTAGAAGAGAAGATTTTCAATGTTTTAACCATGAAGTAATACAACTTTCAGAAGATATGCAGATTTACCTTGATTTGAGCACAATGTATAGGCCAGGGATAAAGCTCAGTGGTACAGTGCCTGCCTAGCAAGTGTGAGGTCTGAAGTTTGATTTCCTGGTACCTGAATGAATGAATGAATGAATGAGCAAGTGAATGAATGAATACAATGCATACATGTTTTAAAATTTATGTGGTACTCAATATACATAGTAAATTTTATATATCTTAAAAATTGTTTAACAAAAATTCAGAGTAAAATATTAAAGCACATGGTACCACTTTTTCATTATCAATTTGCAAAACATTAAAAATCTGACAGTGCAGTTCTAGAAAGAGTACTTGGAAAAAGACACAGTTGTACCTCTACAGGCAACAACTCCTCAAAGTCAATATTCAAAAGTCACATACTTTAGATTATTTCTCTTTCAGTAGTAAAAGACATTACAAATGTTTAATAATACCCATGACCTCCCTAGATATAAAAATAAAATCTTCCAAACATTTAGATATTGGATAAATATTTTGAAGAATCTGTGATAAAACTATATATGTTATATGATATACCCATGGAGAAGTATAATCTGTATGTATTTTGTGGCTAAAAATTCAGATTGAATAATACCCATTTAGGATGCACCAATATCTTTTAAAACTAAGAATAATAAGAAATACACCTACACAAACATGTGTAAGGTAAAAGGAATACGTATGCATAAAACAAAATATTTCTCCAATGGCTTTGGAAAAGTACATATTTTTAAAATGTTCAAAGGTAGTACCACTAAGTAAAACTTGGGTAAAGTAATTGTGCTAACTCTGTTAAGTAAAATCATTGAGTGGGTGTTAAAAATTTATAAAAAATGAGAAGAACAGCAGAGTTCGAGTGTTTATTCTTATAAGTTTTAGTGAGTTCTTACATATATAAAATTTATACTCTTGAATTATATTATTAGCCTATATTATTACTAACCAAGATGTTAAATCAAACAAAACTTATTTTAGCCTATGTCAAAGCTGCTGTGATTTAGCTCAAGTAAACTCTCATAAATCTCGATATGTAATTTGTTGTGAGTTCTTTGGGGAGCTTGAGAAGCAGCTTATTGGAGATATTTGATTGGGTAAGAAGACAAGGATTTCTAATACTGACATACAGGTCTAGATTTTGCAAATGCAGGACCATATATTTTAGGCATAACCTCTTTCATAAAAAGAAATGTAAAGTAGAAGTAAAAATGAAGGCAAAAAGTCAACATTTTAAGTAAGATAATAATATTATAAATAACATAACATATACCAAAATTCACATTTTAAATTTGATATCTATCACAAATATAAAAAGTCCAGATATATGATATTAACTGACACATTATTATAATTTCCATTATCAATTATTTTTGTGACATACCTTCATAATATTTTTCTAAATTCTTGGCTATATAATCTTCTTTTCTTCTTCATTTTATAGTGACTTCATAGCATTTTATTTACCAGCCTTGAAAGATAATTCAGTCTTTTTATTGATAACTAAAGTGACACTTTTGAAAATGTCAGTTCTTGGATCATTCAGCCCAGCCAGTCTCTGATACCCACTGTGGGAAGAAGTCAAATGGTTAGAGGAAGTTCTAGAAGTGGTTTTACAATCTCATTAATTTATTCTTTTGGAAATTTTTAAACTAGTTCTCATAAAAACTATTATTGCTATCAGCTTCCTATGATTATCTTTGCAGTTAGAATTTAGTAGCTACTCAATGCCTTTGTTATTTATTAAGATTATACCCTTTATTGTTGTACTAGAAGGACCTACTCTGGAACCTGGAAATGCACTTGTGGTTGATACATTCCAAAACAATTCTTTAATTGTTGATTTTGGTCATGTAAGAGTAAATGCAAAGAAGTTTGCATTTCTTTTTATGAAATACTCTTTTATTCAGAGTTCCATGGTACAGAATTTGAACACAGGAGCAAGAAATTTTCTTTACCAGGCACTGTGGTGCACACCTATAATCCCAGCACTTGGGAAGCTGAGGCAGGAGAATTACAATGAGTTAGAGGTCAGCCTGGAAGATATAGTGAGTTCATTGCCAGCCTGGACTACAGAATAAGACCTTGTCTCAAAAAAAATTCTTGCATAAGTGGATGTGTTTGTGAAACTCTACATGTGCACACTGTAGTAAATAAAAAACCTAATATGACTTTCAATGACCTTTGATATTTCATGATTCTGTGTATGTGGGTAGAACTTGTGAATAAGATACAATATCATTCTTGTGATTGTTACATTACTTGGCAAAGGGGATTTTAACAGATAGATATATAACTAAAGTATCAAGTATCAAGTGCTGTTAGAGAAAGCCTGCTGAAATGAACCTGGGACTTTCCTGAATACAAAATTCAGGTTGTGAGAGTGCTTTGATGTGTGGCAAGTTATTTATTGGTAGTTTGGAAAATTATTGGAGCCACACAATAGGAAGTGCTGGTGGCTTCACAACAGCTCCCAAATGCTAATCAACAAGCATATTGTAGTATATACTAGTATTTCATTTTTCTTACAAATATTATGCTGCAAAAATAGTTTGCTGCTCTTCTATTTTCCAAGTGAACCCTTCAGAGAAATAAATGGGAATTCACGAAATGAAAGGCAAAAATGATTGAACTGATTAAAAGGGTAAAAAACAGTCAATCTCATTGCTAAAAAACACAAAGCAGTTTTGGGGTCTAGAAGACATCTCAAGATTTAGTAAATTCAGGAATAAGGAAACAGCATAGATACTCTGGGGTTAACAAAATGGAATCTCTTCTCTAGACTTAGTTTATATTTTAAAATCTCCTTCAACTTCCAGTTTTATTGACATTCTGAGAATTCTCCTAAATCCCTAGCATGTTGGAAAACAATTAATTTGGCTTCCATGTCTGTTATGGTAGATACATCGTGTCAGCTGGTGGAGTCTAGAGGCTTGGCTAAGTGACTCAGCAGTTCTGCATCTTGGGGTAAAAAGGACATTCCCTTACCACTCTGGGACGTTGCTCATTGTGTCAATTTGAGAAGTTTAAAAGGTTAACTATGTGACTCAGCAGGGAGCCAGGGTGCTTACTTTGTATTCATCCAGAGCCTATGCAAGAGGAAGGCATGCAAATGATGTGGGTGTAAAGGGCCACCCACCTCAGGGCAAGTAGGCTGCATACAATGAAAGGGAATCAAGAAACGACTGACTGCTGGTTCTTCAGAGGAGCTCCAGTCTTCACCTTCAGCTTGGTCATCTTTTGGCTTCTGGTGCAGATTGTTCAGCTTCCACTTGGGACTCTTCAGCCTTCTGGTGTAGACTCTTCTGCCTTGTTGTAGATTCTTCAGCATTCCATCACAGACCCATGAAGCTCCTGACACGGACTTGCACGGACACTGCAGTGGGCTCCAGGCCTGGGGCTAGGCTCTTCAGTCTCCAACTCAGTGGCCGACCATTTAAGCCAAACTTGTAATTTCTTGTACACTTATGTATCTTGTGTTACATCTGTTTCCCCAGTAAACCCTGACTGATACAATGCCTTTTCTAACAGAAAATAAATAGACCCTTAAGAAATTCCATTTGACACTCATAAAACTTTTAGAGAATGATGAAAGAAATTATTGTAAAATTAGTTGTCAAAAATAAAAGTTATCAAATACAAAGTTACTTCTTTGATAGACAGAGCTACCATAACTTTTCCTGATAGGCTATTCATAAACAGGAAACTCACAATAATGACATTTTGGCTTTTTCTTTCAAATTCATTGTTTCCTAAGAAGGTCCTTGTTTCAGTTTCCCAGAACTATTTCTATATAGTTCAAGAATTTTATCTTTCTCCTGGTGATAAAACTGGTCTTCTTACTTTTTGGCAAAATATTTAGAACTTCCCTATGAGGAAGAAATTGGTAAATAATCATGCATCTTTTTAAGGAACTGACATTTTATAACATTTAAAAGGACTAAAATAATGGCAAGAAATTAGTGAAACTGCTTTAGAAAGTGGTTTCTGATTAAAACAGAAATGTTACTTTTTAATTTTTGAGAATTTGGAAGTTGAACTTGAAAAATTACAAATGTTTTCATAGAGTCAGAATGTGATACTAATTGGAAATGGTGCATTTTCATATACAAAAAACTTAGGTTCTTAAAAATTTCTAGCAGAAACTTCTACCAACTCCAGCAGCATTTCATAATTTACTAACATTATTGAATCTGCACTTAACTGGGTTTCTGTCCTTTTTCCATTGCTCCTTTGTAATAGGAGTCATATCAAATGTTAATTCCTTCAACAATCTCTCCTATACTGTTCTGAGCCATTGTTTTTGTATCTCTTATGAAATCCTTTAAATCCTCAATGCATTACCTTCAGAAATATCAGGAATCAATGGTGAAAAACTACATTAATTTTTGGAAACATATGACACATGTCACTTTTGGAATTAAAAAAGTATGAATGGAAGAAAATGAATAATGAAATAAAATAGATGAAGCATGTCCATCTTAGTATGTTTTTATATCTGTCATGGAATGCCATAAATTGAGAATCTTATAGACAATAGAAATTTATTTATCATAGTTTTAGAGGTTGGCTACTCCAAAGTCAAGGCAGAGTTGGTATCTGGTGAGATGTGCTTCCTGGTTCATAGACTACATTTTTCCATTGCACCCTTGCAAAGTGGAAGGAGTGAGTGATCTGTCTTTAGTATCTTTTATAATCCATTAGCCCTAAGGGCATTAATCCAAATCATAAAGATTCTGCAGTCATGACCTGATTTGCTCTGTATTAGTCCATTTTTGTACTGCTGTGATATAATAGTTGACACACAATTTAGAGAAAGAGAGGTATAATTTTGATCATGTATTCAAGAGGTTTAGTTCATGGTTGTCTGTCACTGAGGCAGAAACATCATGGTAGAAATGTGGAAGAGCAAATTGTGCAGTTCATGGAACCAGGAAACAGAGCAGGGAAACAGTGCCAGAGAGAAAGGTGCCAGGGATCATGTAAAGTACATAAAACATTGTCTTAACATCCCACCCAGACATATCCATAAATTTGCTTCCAAATCAGTCAAGCTGACAGAATTATATTTAACCACTCTAACATTTGAAAGGCCTTTTTCTTTTAATACCATCTCTATGGGAATTAGATTTCAACATATGAGTGGGAGCATGGCATGAACCTTTGAACCATAGCAAATGATACAGTAACGTTAGAACCTTAATTCTGGACCAATAGGCCAGTGAAGGGTTTGCTTTCTCTCAGTTCTCCTCCAGCACATTTCTCCATTAGTATAAACTGTAGGAAGAAATGATGGCCACTTGTGTTTAGAACTTGATGAATTTTCCCATGTCCAGTATGTGATATTTAGGGAAAAGAAACTGAAGTAAATTACTGGAGGTCAAGTAAACAATGTGGAAAATATTCCTCAGAGTGGCATACAGATCCTTGCTCCCTCTCCTCAAAGTATGACACTGTTATCTACATCCCATCATCACCCTTCCCTACCCTACCTTACCCTATTCCCGGCATCCATACGTTTTGTGTTGAGAAGTACAGAGGGCCAAAGTCTGGGCATCCAAAAGTCAACCATCCTACGCAATGCACTGTAGTAGCTAATTCTCCCAAGGGGTCCCCATGCACCTTGCTTGTCCCCAAATCATACTCCTGTGTTTTCTCCTTACATACCAATCTAGTCTGGACCTCTATCTCATTTTAGTTGATATAATGCAGTGGAGGTGAGGCCATTGCAGTTATTTAAATAATTGACTACTTGTTCTATGCTTTTGTGAGCCCTGAGTAGCTGTGGAAAAGATCATGTTGCCCTGTTTAAGAAACTTCAAGGAAACATCTACTTTATGGAGATACTATTAGAAATGAAGAAGCTTAAAACTACATGGAGACAGATATCCGTCTGTATAGCCATCTCCACCAACGTACTAGGTGTGTAAGAGAACTGTCATGATCCTTACAACTCATCAACAACTCAAGAACTCACCAGCTGAATCCAGTCATGCCCACAGGGTTATATAAAATATTACATTTATCGTTTTTCTTTTCTTTTCAAGTTTCTGGGTTTCATTGTGATTTGTTTTGTAGCTATAACTTTCTGAAACACACCCTAGGTCTGAAATCTTAAGAGTCACTTGACCTTATCATGATTCAATTTTTCTAATAGTCAGATGAAAATTCTAATCATGACACCTACTCCATTGATTTGATAAAAGTGTTAAATAAGCAAGATATGGAAAGTTCTCTTTTTTTGGCAGCAGGAATCAAACTCAGTGAAGCAGGTGATTGTGCCACTGAGCTGTATCCCCAGCCCTATGGAAAGTTCTTAGATCCATATCTATCTTATAGCAAGTCTCAGTAAAATATTTGTTGTGGTTATTTCATTAGTTTTTCATAACTCTCCAAATTTCCCATGCCATTATATTGATCTTGCCTTTACCTACTTTGATCACTGAGCCTGGCCTTGCCCTGTCTTTGTGTTATTTTCCATAGTGATTAAAAGACAATGCATATCTATGAAAGCTTGAACTTACATTATGACTCAACCATTTACTGATCACAATCTTATGCACATCTGTTTGATCATATGTGGAGAAAGGTCATGATAATACCTGCTTATGATTGCTGGTAGAAGCTTGAAAATATTAATGTATGAGAAAAGTTAGCGTATCCTGATAACTGAAGAAAACTGTAAGTCTTAAGTAGGCACAAATATTATTTGTCAAAGAAACAGCATCACCTCTGTGGAGTCTTCTCAGATGACTGGATACAGAGTCCTTTGATTTTACCCCTGTGATCAAAACATAACCTATGAATTATTCCATGATATATAAAAGAACACTGTGCTTTGATTTGGCTATGTGTTTGTCTAAATAAACTGAAAGCTTCAACAACAGAGGCCATGTCTTGATTATTTCTATCTTATGTGCCTCGGTTATAGAATATTTGCAGTAATTCACATCTGTCCTTTGGTTTTGACTGCTCTGGATGTGATTCTTTCCTGCTTCTGGGGGAATCAATCAACACGTGACTCAGTGGAAAGCAGAAACTGACTTCCAGTTTTAAAAATGTACCAGAGCCTACTATTCAGTCTCCCTAACTCCCGGAAGCTGTAGAATAGGCACAGTATGTCAGGAGTATGTATACATTTACATCCATGATATTGTGCATGGAGTAAGTGACTTAAAGGAAATAGAGAGTACATAGAGGCACTAGAACAATGGTGAGCTCAGCTGATGCTACCTAGGGGATATGTGCCCAACAAGAGTGAAAAAATGTCACAACCAGACTCTCCTTGCAAATAGCAGGGCTGTGGCCATCACTTCCTAGACACTCCACCTCTTACATTTCCCTGCCCTGACTCTCCAGGCATTCTTTGCTGAGTTTGATATCTCTTTTCATTCTCTTCTAAAGTCTTTTTCCTTGTAATCTCATACCACAAGGGTATGAGGGTAAGGACCTGGCCACTATAATACCCTTGACAAGAAAATCCTCGCAGGTGCCAGGGATATAGCTCAGCAATGTAGTGTGTGCCTGGCAAACATGAGGTCTTGAGTTTGATTTCTGGTACAAAAAAAAAAATGAAAGAAAATCCTTGAGATACTGGTGACAGTTAAAGTCCCTAGGGAGAGCAGTTAACGGCAGTCTGACAAAGAAGAAAAACTGAGAGAGAAAAGGAATAGAAAAGATAGTTATAATAGGAAAAAGAACTAAAGGCTATTGCCTCTTACCAGTTAAAAAATGTTTAAATATTAGTCATGATTTTTCTGGAAAGCAAATAATTCAAGCAAAAATAAGCATGGGTATTTCTGTCATCTTCACGTTCCCTGGATGTAAATGATGAAGGAAGCAACAGCAATAACACTGCTACCTATCGCAACAAAGAATGAAAAAGCTCGAGAGTAAGAACTTCTATCACATTCAAGTGTTTCAGCGGACACCTGGGTCACATCATTAGCCCAGGGGACACTAATCTACTAAGTTCCCATTTACATGGTTTAGCTTTACTGAAAAGATGAAATCATCCACCAAATCTGATTTCTGTTTTCTGAAAGTCCCTGATGCAACTGAAGAAAGGAAAGGTAGAAGTAAAAGCTCCTTGATTCCTGTACACCATCATTAAGTGCTTTTATTGCTTCTCTGTTGACTCTGGAACATACCATAGAGAAATGGGGAAAAACAGCTATTGAAAAGGCTTTGATTTGGCTGAGTCAAAAAATAGAGCAGAGAAACTGGCATTTTTGCAGCATTTTATGAAAGATATGTGAATACAACTTGATAAAACTCATAGCAGTAACTTATCCATATAATAATTTGCAATTATCTTTCAGAGCAGTATTTGGGCCCACGGAGAAAGGAATTGTCTTCATGAATAGGTTGCATTTTCTTTCCAAAGACTAGAAGTCATAGGTGAGATGAAAATGAGGGAGGAAAACAGGAGATGATAAGGAGCTATACCCACCCAGGTCTCTTAGTACCAGAAGGACCTTCTTCACTCTGCAGAGTTCTTTGGCATGGTATCTGTTTGCCATTGACTTGCTGGAGTGCCTGTACTCTTACTAATGTGGAAAACATGTGACATTATGGCTATTATTGTTTTATATCCTAATATTAGGGGAAGGACTTGACTTAACTAATAACAGAGATTTGAAAAAAAATACATAATAATGGTATTGATTTATTAATTGAGCAACTTTCTACAAGAATCAGAAAAAATGTTTTTAAGATAAATTTCAAGGCTCACATCACAGGATTTGAAAGTGCCTGGAAGATGGTAGGCAATTTGGAGAGGAAAAAATGACATCTAAAGAAGAATTGTGCCTTTACTTGCAGTATTTAAAAAATTTCTGTAGAGTGGTTTAATTTTATTTATTTTGAGAGCTCCACTTAACAACAGGAACTATCTATGCCCTGGATCTCTTTTGAATTTAATAAATGTAGCAATGGGCTAATTTCTTCTTCCTAATAAATGTAGCAATGGGCTATTTCTTCTTCCTTTAAAGCAATCTCAGCCAGGTGTGGTGTCACACACCTGTAATCCCAGCACTCGAGGCTGAGGCAGGAGGATCATTACAAGTTCGAGACCAGCCTGGGCTACAAAGTGAGTTCAAGGCCAGCCTGAACTGCATAGCAAAACCCTGTCTCAGAAAGAAAAAATAATAATAATAAAGAAGTCTTTATAGTGGTTGTGATGAGCTACTTAATACTGATATTACAATGTATAAAAATGGTAAGATTATGAAACAATCTTGAGCAAGGAACTTTTAGCTTTGGTTTTACAGAGCCAAGAACATCAATTTCCACACAGTAGAGACTCAGAACATAATTGCTACTTGGATCTGTGGTGAATACAATGTGAGACATTAGATACATATATGGTTTCATAAAATAAGAATCAGGAATGTATAAACATGGAAGAAAATGATGCGGGTTGCCAAAACTGTTTTTTAAATAATGACATTTTTCCAAATAAAATCATAGCTCAATCTTACTAATGAGAAAAATTTTTCCCACTTTATTCAATTTTAATAAATGAGAATGTGATCCTGGCCACCAAATGCCTTCATCAGATTTTTTTTCATTTGATCCTTGTCTGAGTTGTTGCCATGGGAAAGATGAATGTCAATCACACAGACTTCAGGGTTCTCTATTTCTTTTTGCTGTACTAGTGCTTATTATTCCTAGTTTAAAAATGCAATAATCCAGTGACACTCTCAGTCCTTGGAGGTCAAACCTCATCCCTTTTTTTAAGGTTCAGAGGAAGCAGAATAACATTTCCCTCCATTATTTCTTCCAGTTAAATGATCCAGACACCATCAGACTTCAGGCACTTGTTATCTCTCAGCAACATAAGTGAGAATCCTGTTACCTTCACTGAGCTGACAACAATTAGACCTTAGTGGCCAGTGATTCGCTAAAGTGTCACCCCATTGTTCCCCAAACTTTCCATGTACCTGGATGAAATGAACAGTGACTTTTTGTTTTCTTTTTAAACCAGGGCCAGGAACTAAGGCAGCAAGTGCTTCATGGATAAAGATTTGAACTCTTTCCCATATACACATAGAAAGACACTCTCTGAGCTGCAGTGAGAACAAGGAGTCCAAAGGAAAAAGCCATCTAGGTCATTTTGAAGAAGGGGTCTCTAAGCCTGACAGCAAAAGGACAAAAATAGACTTGCCCTTGTTCCCAGTGACAGTAGCTCACAGGTTCGAGATGGGATCACATGCTTCCAATTTGTTTCCTACCCCAGAGCAGTTTCACCACCCTTCTTCTAACCATCGGTTTATATGTTCTACAATTTATGGTACGTATTATTATTTCAATTATGACCACAGAGTAAAAGAATGTATTGAAGTGTTCAGTTTCAGTACCTCAGAATATGGCCGTTTTTGGAAATAGGCTCTTCACAGGCATAAGCAACTTAAAGTGAGGTCAGTAGACCCTAATTCTGATGACCAATATCTTTATAAAAGGGAGACATTTGGACACAAGGACAAAAATAGAGAAGAGAATGTGAATACAACCACATGATGATGAAGAAAGTAATTGCACTCATGCAGATGTAAGCTGAGGAATGGCCAAGGGCTGCTGTCCACTAGGGAGTGGCCAGGATGGATCTTATTCAGACAACTCAATTTTAAACATCTGGTCTCCAGAGCTGTGAAAGAATGGATTTATATTAGTAATAGTAATTTTTTGTGGCAGCCGTAAAAAATAAATCTAAGTCTATTTGAGGTGCTATAAAACATACCATACACTGGATGGGTTATGAACAACAGAAGTTTATTTTTCTATTAGCCTGAAAGCAGTAGAAATTCATAGCTCTGGAGGCTGGGAAATGCGAGATCGAGGTGACTGCATATTCTGTGTCTGGTGTTTCATGAATGGTGGCATTTCACTGTGTCTTCATCTCTGGTGGCAAGCAGGAAAGGAGCTGGCTTGGACCTACTTTGATATGGGCAGTATTTCCATTCATGAGGGCTCCGTGGTCAAGAAACGATACCTTCTAGATGGCCCTTTTCCTAACACCAACACCAACACCAGGTTAAGATTTCAACATGAATTTTGAAAGAACACAAATAGTCAGAACTCAGAAAATGCAAAATCATGCTCAGCTCTAATTTACTGTGCATATTATACAAATACAATGGATTAAGAAGTTAAAGTGTAGATGTGTGGAAGTTGTCCAAGCTATTGAGGTTGAAGTAATCATTTTGGTAAGTAGCCATGCACATCATGTATCATCAGTCTGGATTTCTGGCATGCTTTTCAGTGATACCTATTCTTCACTTCATGGAGGGAGGAATCTTTTCT
The DNA here is from genome assembly GCF_000276665.1 of Chinchilla lanigera. Taxonomy (NCBI): domain Eukaryota; kingdom Metazoa; phylum Chordata; class Mammalia; order Rodentia; family Chinchillidae; genus Chinchilla; species Chinchilla lanigera. The sequence goes on along the minus strand of NW_004955438.1, from coordinate 6,030,361 downwards.
CCTTTGTTATGGCTTATCAGTGCTTTCTGGAAATACCATTATGCAGCTATATTTGTTTTTTATTTTTTTTTTATTTTAAAGAGAATAATAAAAAGGAAAAATAACAAAATACCAACAACACAGACAAAAACAAAACAAAGCAAAAACAATAAAAATGGTACAGGGTTTCAGAACAAAATGACGGGAATTAACAGTGGTTCTTATGTTACGTGTTGTTATCTTCAGTGAAGTTGCTCAGATTACCAGATGTAAAAATGCAAGGCTGATCAAACCATTCAAAGAGAATAAAAAATAAAAACAAAAGAAATTAGAAGCTATACAGAGTTTCACTAGACAAGATGGTAGGAATTCACCAATGGTTGTTATTTTGCATATCGTTGTCTTCAAATTAGTTGTTCAGATTACCAGATATAAGCATGCAAAATTGGTAAAAAAAAAAAAAAAAATTAAGCATTAACTGTTCTTTCAATAAACCACTAGACATCAGCAGTAGACTTATCCAAGTTATCTATATATTCCCTTCCTTCTTTCATTCTTATATTCGGTTTTTGATATGAAGTTACTATTCTTTTCTTCAAGCGGCAGATTGAATGTTGACTTTATGTTGCTCTGGACATTAAGGTATTCACATCAAACACTGATTGCTGTGTTTTGTGAAAGAGCTATTAAGATTCCCCTTTCTGACACTTAGAAGAAAACATGAAAAAGTCAAATAAGTTATGTGGTTCATAAATAAGAAAGAGTGAGTATGATATATTAAATTTCATATTACAAATTAAATTTGTTTTATTTTACAGAGAGAAAAAAATAAAAATGATACAGAATTTTAAAACAAAATGATAGGAAATTAACAATTGTTATTATATTGCATATTGTTATCTTAAAAGTAGTTGTTCAGATTACCAGACACAGGCATGCAAAATTTATCAAACAATATAAGCTCTAACTATTCCTTTTAATGAACTAATAGAAATTAGTAGTACAACACTTTTAGCTGTCTTGTATATGTCTACATATCTTTTTTCCCTTCCTTCTTTTCTCTTCTCCCCTATCCCAGTTGTTTTTTCCTTTTGAGCAGTTTCTTTCCTTTTCACAATATCTATTGTACATTTTGGATCTTATTTACTCCTTCAGTTTCTTACACTAGAAAGACAATATGACGTTCACACATGCAAGTCTGGTTTATTTCACTTATGCATATGTTCTCTAGTTGCATCCATTTACCTATAAAAGCCTTGAGTTTATCTTTCTTTAAAGCTGAGTAGTACTCTATTGTCTAAAAAAGTCTCATCTTGGGGCTGGGGATTTAGCTCAGCGGCAAAAGCACCTGCCTGGGAAGTGCAAGGTCGTGAGTTCGGTTCCCGGTACCGGAGAAAACAAACAAACAAACAAAAATTATAATATTTTAAAAATTTAAAAAATTTAAAAATGTCATCTTTTTATCCATTCCTCAGTTGATGGACATTTGGGTTGTTTCCAAGATTTAGCTATTACAGGTTGTATTGCTATAAACATGGGTGCATATATATCTCTGTTTCTTGTAAAGAAATTTCATTAGCAGTGTTTCCTTAGCACTCTGAAATATCAAATTAGTTTAAAGTTTATATTTGCTGCCTTCATAACACAGTTTGTTTAAGACATCTAGATATAGTGTTTCAAACGTTAAAAGTAAAACCTAGAAATATATATATGCACAGGGTACAAATAAAGGTATGCAGCATTTGTAAGACCTGGCTTGGAAGGAGAAAAGGTAGGAATAAGTCCTACCTTACATCCTTTTGTATCAATTTTGGCAACTTGATTAACTTTATGATACCACAATATTCTCATCTGATACTGGGAAAATAAAATTTATCTTATAAAAATTTTAATAAAGATTTAGTAAATACTAAAACATGTAAAATCATCTTATAATCAGTGGAAACTCTGGTTTTTTTTTAATCCCCTACCCTACTCCCCAAGAAATATGTTTGTGTTTACTAGATTTCTGATTACAGCTGATACAATTCCTTATCTTATCTTCTACAGATGTTACCCAGATGATTTTCATGCACACGTCATAGTAAAGGTGGGATTAAAAAATTCATGTTTAATTGTATCTAACAGCGTGCATCCTTAAAAGCTTTGTCACTATATAATCCATGTTTTCTTATCCCACAAAAGCTCCTATTATATCATGCTGGGTTTTTGATAATTCCATATAAAACAAATTCAGTTTACAAGGCAAATCATTTCTCCACATGCTGCAGGCATGAACACTGACCTTAAATTTAACAATAAAACATCACATTGTTATTTTTATTCTGTCTTCAACTCTCAATGAGTTTATTGCCAGAGATTAGATGTATTTTTTTTCCATCACCATTAAAGAATCTTGTTGTCAGAGCACCTCTGACATGGTTTTGATGCCGTACAAAGTGAAAAGGAATTGGTTCACACCCCTGTAGCTATTTGGCTCTGTTGGATACCTGGGGGAAAGCACGGCTCTGTTACTGCAACAAGCAGAGAATTCTCAGAGGAAGCACCTGGAATAACAGTCTGAAGCTGTTTGTCACTATGGCTAGCTCAAATATTAGTTCCCACTTGCACTTTAATACTTGCAGACAAAGATTTGTCAACACTTCCATATTTTGCAATAACTAATTTGTAGCTTCCCTCTGTGCAAGAGGAGACAGTGGTACACATCCTGGCCATTTGAGCAAAACTCTGGGGGTTTCAAGCAGCCATCGTGCAGGCTGTAAAATCGCTGGGAAGACAGGAGAGTCAAATGCCAGGCTGTCAACTCCTTGAAGAAGATGGATGGAACTATCAATAAGCCAATAAAGCAAAGTCAGACTGATGCAAAGCAGCGGTGCCTGTGACACGGAGCTAGCAGGAGAAGTGACAGGCAGAGAAGTCGATAAGGCAGCTTATTGCAGCCAAAGCTGATAAGTGATATCATCATCAATAAGTAGAGACTGAGCCACCCGGGGAAATTCATGTCCCCTCAATCAGGAGAGTCAGAGTCAGAGCGGGTGGTGAATGCAGCTGTGTGTCTCATGCGAGGGACAGTGTAATCATATTCTCTACATGGCACAGACCTCATGTCAGGGATAGGAGGGTGAGGCACACACACCCGGATCAGTGACTGTCTGTCAGTGCCCCAGGGCAGCTTTTGTGGAGAAGGCTATCGGCCACAGCTTTAACTTCATCTCAGGTCACTCCCTCTAGCTTATCATCATTTTGTCTCTTGAAAATGCATTATTTCTCATGAAACTTTTACCCAGAATCTGAAACTGAGTTAAAATTTGGTTACCCTTTAACTCTTTCATCTTTTCTTTTATCACTCATCAGTGAATACTGGAGGATGCCTCATCATCAAGATGTGCAATTATTTCATGCATGGTGGAAGTATCCAAAGACTCAAAGTGATGCCAGCAGTAAGTACAGAAATTTGCGCATGAACTATTGGAACCTCAAGACTTCTATATGAGCTGGCTAAGTTATATACTGGTATATATTATAATTCATAGCTCAAAGGGGGATTTTAAACATGTTCAACTACCTAATAATTCCAATAATGTATTTGTATAGATATGGCTTTTCTACTGTATTTTATAATTGAAGGCCCTGAGCAAATAACTTAAGGAAGAAACTATTCTCAGCTTAGTATGTCATCATTATTGAGAATATTGTGGGTGAGCGGGAGTGGGAGCAAGAGTTGGTAATAGAGATGATACAAGCAAATTATATTATGCACAATGAAATCCCCCACCAAAATCTGAAACTATGGGGGATGGAGGAGCAAGGGAGGAAATGGGTGTAAAAATGATCAAAATATGTTACATGTATGTATGTCATTACTAAGAAAAATAAACAACTATAGATTTTTCAAAATTAAAGTCACATATCATAGAAGGAAACAATGATTTTGTAAGACAGAACAGTTTACATCAAATTCATAGATACATGTGATAAGAAATTTGGGGCCGGGAATATACCTCAGTGACACAGCGCCTGCCTGGCAAGTGAGAGGTCCTCAGCTCGATTCCTGTCACCAAAAAAAGAAGAAAAAGGATATCTGTTCTGTAATCAGTGGAGTCTGATATACTTGCATGTTTCCTAATAGAAATTCAAGTTGCCCAACTGCTCGAGCTCTTTCAGTCTTGGTCCACCTCAGTAGGCTCCTCTTTCCCTTGAGTGTGGAAATCTCCAGACTCATTGCCTCCAAGTTTATTCCACGTGGTTCACCCACAAAATCATGGATGAGTAGGGAATAAGCATTTGGTAAGGAGGATAGTTGCCAGATGTAATGTAAGACTCACAGTTGAATTTGAATTTTGGATAAACGATGAATACTTTCTAAAGGTAAGTTTGTCCCATGTAATGTTTGAGATATACTTATACTAAAACATTACTCAGTATTTTTCACAAACTCACATGCAGAATGCCCTGAATTTTCATTTGATATATCTGGCAATATATCATTTGATATATCAGCGAGCTCACTGGTTTTTCTACACTAACCTCAAGCAGAAGTGTTGTTTTTCTGGTTTGGGCTTCCTACACTTGTCTTTCACATCCCACTTCAGAATTCTCTAATTTCCAGCTCTCCTGACCCACTGCAGACAGACAGAGGTGTAGCTCCAACTGCGTCTGTCAATCTTGACTCTGACCAGATTTAATTTAAGCCTCACACTCTGTCGCATCATTTGTTCAATTGTTCTCTTTCCCGCATGTAAGTCATTCTTGGCACATTATTCAGTGGAATTCCAGGTAACAGTATTTATTAATATACACTGAGATTGCGTCAGTTATTTTCTGAGGTACTTATTTCCTCATTTTCTTCCTACTCTGAATCTACTGCAATGTGAATACAATATGAAAATCCTCAGCATCATGTCAAACTAACCCAGCAATAAAAAGAAAACCATCCATCTAATAATCTGTCCCATTATAGTAATGGGATGAGATCATGCAAACTGTAACTTTTAATGGGATGTTTCAGCACTCAGCAGCTAACGCTCCATCGTGCTGTGTCTGCCAGAATCCAGGGTTGTTTTCCACCTGCAGTCCCCCACCCACCAACACACACACACACACACACACACACACACACACACACTTTGCCTTATTATTCTGATTTGCAAAAGCCTAGTCCAGCAACAAAAGCTATTGCTGCTGGCAAGAACTAGATATCTAAATTGCACAGGCAAACAAAAGGCCGTACTAAAGCTCACTTCTTGATTTCTAAGACTAGTTAGTTACCTAAATTTAAAAGAAGATTCTGCCTTTCTGGCTAGTTCTCTCTCAAAAACCTCTCTGTGGTTATGATTTAAATGTTGGAAGTTTTTCTTTGGTGAAATGTCCAGATAATTCCTTGTGGGCCTTTTTATATTGATGGTTTGAAGTTTCTTTAAAAAGCATTGAGAGAAGAACGTTGAAAAGTGTTTTTAAATAAATATATCATCTTCATATATTTTCATACCCTAGTAATTAGTCAGTCAAAATTTCTCTCTTAACAAAATAAAATCCACTCTGCCTATTTATTTCTCTCCTCAGGAAATCACATTCTTGCTTTTGAAGTAAGGGAGATTAGTTAATTCTGTATTTTCAAAATATGTGCAATAAAAAAACATGAAGAGCTCTACATACCCTGCAAGGTGCTAATAAGAATTTGAGGATCGGTGGTTTAACTCGCTGGTAGAATGCTTGCCATTCATGAGAACCTCGGTTCAATCCAGAGCAACACCAAAGGAAAGAAAAATTTATATTGTTGACATTCAAATAGTTTTGACGAAGTACTCATTCAGTAAGTCCAATATTAGACTGTCTGGATAATATTTGACTAGAATATTATCAATTCAAAACAATCCTAATTTAATCATGAGCCTTAGAAAAAATCTAATAAGTGCAAAGTGTGATAAAAAGTGTCTTTAAATTTAAAAGTCATTATAGTAAAAGACATTGCTAATAATTGTTCTCAAAATAGCCTCCTTTGCTTTGTACATAATTATTCTACCCACTTGCCACTTTCTGAAGCATTTCTAGAAGGTCTTTTTAATGAATGTCCATAGTGGTACTTTGGGGACTGACTTGATGTCCTGAACTGATTGAAAACATTTATATTTCATGGCCATTTTGATTTTGAGGAAGACCCGAAGTTGCACGGTGTCAGGTCTGGCAAATAAGTGGATGAAAAGAAGCGATAATATTTTCATGAGCCTGCCTCTTTGCTGGTGGCACGCAGCAGCAGCATTCAGTGCATTTTCTTCATACTTCATAAGGACATTCAGGAAAGGACTTCCAGAGCTGCTTCAGAAAGTGACAAGAACAAAGGGATAAATATGTTCAAAGGAAGAGTACTTTGAGGGAATCCAGTGATGATGTGTCTTTTATTGTCATATATTTTTTAATTTAATAATTCACCGTAACATATATCCCCTTGAATTTATTTGTATGCTTTCACTACAAAAGGCTGTAGCTAGGGGGAAAAATCTTCTTACATTATTTTATTAAGACATAAATAATTATTAAATCTTATCTTGTCCAATACATCAAAATCAACTTTTTATTATAAAACATTCCTATTTAGGATGAGGTAGAGAACTTTTTAGTAGGACATACTAATGGAAATATGCATGCAAACAAAAACATTAATAAATGATCATATTACAAGTAAGTATTTTTATTGAACAAAAGGCCTGTGAATAAACCAAAAGTCAAACAGTAACAATTGCGTTAAAAATGGCAAAATGTTAAAGTTATGATGAAATATATTAAAACTTTCATAAGCCAATAGAATCAAATAAAATGATATCAATAACACAAGCGTTACTGTCTCAGACTACATCTAGTTTCCTACAGATGACTCAAGTTTTCCTTCTTTATGACAGAGTTGTGTGCGAATGTATAAATTCCACATTTTCTCGATCCATTCATTTGTTTTTTGTGGAGTTTTCAGAAAGTGTTTATTTGCAGCACATAATGATCACATTCATTTTATGGAGCTGGTGTATGTACATAATACCTTTTCATTCTTGCCCTTCCACCTACCTCCTTTTTATTTTACCAGTATTAGATTCATTCATTTATCCTATAGGACCTTATAAAGTCAATCTTCATATATACAGATTAAAAATAAGACTAATAGGCCAAAAACATATAAAACACATAAGAAAATTATACTAAGTCAAAGTACAATTTAGGTACTTTGCTGAATTACAATAACATTTTTCTTTCTTTTCCTATTATCTGTCTTTTACGTCATATTTTATATTATTGTTCATATCACAGAAATAATGCAATATTTAAGCTTGTGTATCTGACTTACTTCACTTAACCTTATGGTGTCAAAGCGCATCCATGTTCATACAAATGACTCAAATTTATCATTCTTTATGGCACGATAGTACTCCATTGTATAAAAGTACCACTTTTTTCTATCCACTCACCTGTTGATGAACATAAAAGCCAATTTCAATATTTAGCTATTATGAACTGTGCTGCTATACACATGGATACGTATATATCACTCTGGTATGATGTCTTCAGCTTGGTGGACATATAAGCCACCTCCAAAATTTACCTACTATAAGTTGTGCTGCTTTAAACATGGATGTGTATATATCACTATAATATGATGATCATTGATCCATTTTGATTTTTATTTAGTATATGGTGAAAGATATCAGTCTAGATACAATCTTCATCCATATGTATTGCCAATTTTCTCAGCACCATTTTTTAAATAGGCTATCTATCCTCCAGTGTAAGTTTTTGCTGCTGGTTTAGTTGTGATTGCCAGGGTGGCAGGGATGTTAGTATAAGAAGGTTTTTCTCCCTATGCCAATACCTGGATCACCTCTGTACCACTAATAGTATGGCAGTACAATTTATCAAAGATACATGAATGAATATGGCTGGAGTTGGTTCTGTATCCTTGATTCTGTTCCACATGTCTGATTTTGTAGCCAGTGCCATGCTGTTTTTTATCACTGTAGCTTTTTGTATAACTTACAAACCAGGATTGAGATGCCTCTTGTTCTACTCTTGTTACTTAGAAATGTTTTGCTTTTCCAGATCTCTTCTGGTTTCATGTGAATCTTAGAATTCTTTTATCCAGTTCTGTGAGGAGTGTTATTGGTATTTAGATTGAGATTACAGTTAATCTGCATATCCATTTTGGAAGTAGGATCATTTTGAAAATATTGGTTTTGCCTTTCCAGGAACAGGGAACATATTTCTATTTCCTGACGTCCTCTTCAATCTCCTTTTTAAGAGTACCATAAGATTAATTTTATGGCTCTTTCAGCTGTGGGACATTTTTATTTCCTCTTTCTCAATGCCCCAGGGATAAACTTTAGAGAGCAGAGGTTTTTGGGTGCCATAACTAACTCTAGGCATTTTCCTCTGTCCATAATCCAAATACATCCTTTAATTTGGGAGGGGAATATGTACCCAGTTCTCTGGGAATGGACTGCCATATTATTAATAGTATAAAAGCAATCCAGATATTGGCACAGAGAGAAAATCTTTTAATATTAACATCTATGCCATGCTGACAATCATAACTAAATCAGAAACAATAATATCACCAGGACAATTTGGATATTAAAATAACATAAGAACAAATATTGTACTAACCTTAACCATAAAAAAGAGATCTATAATCAATGTATAAACTCTAAGGCACTCTGAACTCTGAAATACAGTAAGTATATACTGAATGAAACAACTATACCTCCACTAACAATCAACAATCAATCAACAATAATACCATAGAGTTAACTAAAGAACTAAAGAAGAATACAGTTTAATGATTGTACTAGTAAAGACAGAGGAGGCTGGTGATGAGAGAATAATGAAGAAAAATATGTGAAAGATTAAGCAATGGAAGATGAAACAGAGGAGGAAAAAAAGTGATATATTGGATATTATTAAGGAGTAATAGGAAATTAATACATTAGGTAACGGTGACAGAAAAGAACAAAGAGGAGAAAGGATAAGAAAAGAAAAGACAATTAAAATTTTTTAAAAAATATTAAAAGGGGAAAAAAGAAGTGAAAAAATGGGAAAAGGAACAGTTCCAAGCAAGTGTGTGCATGTGTCTGCTTGCATGCACACACACACACACACACACACACACACATACACACACACAGATGAAGAAGAAAAAAGAAATGAGTCCGAAATAAAATTTTCCCTGTGTTTGAACGTGTGGTTTCTTTTCAGTGCCTGCACCTTTGAAATCCAGCACGTCAGTTTTCTGTGGCTGGCTTTCTGGCCTGCAGATTTGTGAATTTTCCCCACCCTCTACTTCAAAGGCCCCTCTCTCCATTCACCTAGGCCATGCCCACTGTCCTAGCTGAGGCATGCCCTTGCTCAGTTTGGGAGATGAGGAAAGCAGTCCAACCTCTGACCTGTGCTGGATATAAACAGAAGAATGAGGATATAAGAAGATCACTCTTTTTAGTATCACCACTTTCAGACTCTGACCCTTCTGAAAGCCACACATATTGAACCTGGCTTTCCATCACAGAGAGCATGGCCCACAATGTTTTCAGCCTGAGTTTAAATTTTTCAGGGTCCATGTCTAGTTTGCTCCCTGTTCATAACTGTACTGTACATGTCTCTCATGCAGTCACTCTGGGAAGGTGACACTGGGAACCCTGAAGTGCAGTTGGTTAGTATTTTGTGGTTGTTGTTTTACTGTCTTAGTCTTAATTAATCAACACCTTCCTGAAATGTCATGTGAGTGACCACACTTTGTCAGTATTGTTGGTGCTACACTGAATTCCTGCTCCACTTGTTGCCTGCCATGTAGAAGGAACTGCTTGGAATACAACTCCACACTGGCTTTACATTTAATAATAACGATGGCTTTTCTTGACACTAGTGCTGATGGGCCATTCCACTGTTTCTCTTCGGAGATACCAACCCTGGGATTTTACCTTGTGTCTTCACAGATGGCTTCCTTCACCAGGAGCCAGATTAAGCTTCCAGGCTGCTTCATTCTTTTCTCTGTATTGTGATCCATTTCTAACCTTCTCTATAGTTTCTAAATTCTCTATCAATTCCTTCTTAATTCCCAGAGACCTGCTTCATTTTTTCTCTTTGCCAAGCTTTTTATTTCCAAAGTGTCTGGATATCAGGGGCCAGACAGGCTATATTTTGCTGCTGATTGCTACTCTACCATTTTGGTCTCTGTTTTTGCTTGAACAGAATTATCCAGATGGCAGTCTCACAAGAATTATGAGGCAGTGATGAGGGCTGAAATTCTGACACTGCAGGCAGGGAACTAGGAACAGGTAACACTGGGAGTTAGAGATTATAGAGTTAATCTATAATCAGAGGTACAGGAAAAACAGCCCAGAAATGCTGTGAAGATAGAACTGATACTGGAATGACCACCCACAGGAAGGAAGATAGAAGTTATAGGCTAATCCCAACTGAGTTGATGTGTTTCTAAAAGAAAAATAAGATCAACATTCTATAAGGGATTGTAAAAAGTTGGAGGACTATAAGAGGCAATTTATGCATACCTAGTGTACAATCAAAAATTGGTCAGCATTCCAAAAATAATGAAAGTGTGGTAAATTCTCAAGGAAAAAGTTAATTATTATACACTAATACAACACTGATATGACCAGATATTGTTATTAGTCAAAGATTATATTATAGCTATAAAAACTATGTTCCATAAAGGAAAAAGAAGCAATATTCTTGAAGTAAATGGAAAGGTAAGATTTCTTGGCAGAAAAACAAAAACTATGAAAATGTAAACAAACAGAAATACTAGAAATAATAATGACAATATCTGAAGTAAAACAAGATCCACAAAAGTCACAGAATTGTTTCCATAGCAGAATCTAGGATACAGAAGAAAATGAAAAAATAAGAACATTTAAAAGAAAGTCAGTGTGCTGGTGGATACCTGTAACTCCACATTTCTGGAAGACTGAGGCAGGAGGATAACAAGGAGAAAGCTCAGCCTGGGGAACTGAGTGACTCACTGACACTGTCTCAAAATTAAAAAAAAAAAAACATGAAAATAAAGACTGGAGATATTGTTCAGTGGAAAAATTTGGATTTAATCCCGGTAGAGCAAAGCAAGAAAGCAAAAAAAGAACCAAACACAAAGTCTCATATATTATACAAACACAAATTTTCAAGACATTCATATAACAATGGATGGAGCTACAGACCATATAGATAAGAGAATCCAGTCTCAGAAAGTTAAATTTTGCATGCTTTCTCTTACATATAAAGCAAATAAATAATTACAATATAATATCATTAATATAATAAATATAGTCTAATAAATATAATATAATATACAGGAATCTAGGAATGAGATTAGTGAAAATGAGGAAAAAGATCAGAAGAAGCGGAAAGGAATAAGGGAATAGTGGGATTGAAAAGGATGAAGCTGTGTTAGGTGTATATAAAAATTTACTAAAATGAACCTCATCATTCTGAATTACCAACATTTTAGCAATAATTTCTTTTTAAAAAATGATATGAGTACATTAATATCATGCAAAGAAAACTTTATGACAAAAATATTACCGAGGGAAAAGAGGGATGTTACAAAATGATGAAAAGATCAACTCATCAAGGAAGTGCATTCCAAATTGCATATATACTTTCAACTGCATAGCATCAAAATTAGTAAGGCAAAATATTTTTTAAAAATGAAAGAGCAAAGGTAAATCCAGGATTATTCCTAAATCCTTTGACATTCTCTTTCAGTAATTTTTAAACAGGAAAACATAAAATATATTTGAATTTAGCCTGGGTTTAATATATTAGGGTAGTGTGACAAAATTAATTTCATTTTTAAATTAGATAAACAATACTATCATTAATTTTACTGAAATATAAAATAGTATGTCTAATAAAATGTACCTGTGACTTTTATGTTAAAAACTATATAAAGAAATTAATTATTATGTTTCTGGATGGCAAGTTTCCAATTGCATTAAAATATTTTACAGATTCCTCATGACCCCATTAAAATTCCTAAAAGATTATGCAAATATTAAGAAACCAATTCTAAGATATTTGCTGAAATGAAAAGTAATAAAGTTTAAATTTTTTAAAACAATAGTTAGAAAATTCATTGTAATTTATTTTAGATTTACTGTAAATTTTAGATTTACTGTAAATCTGCAATAAATAAAAATTGAGTATGAGAAGATGTAGTACTGAGACACATAAATGATGGATCAGTTGACTGATGGATAAATAGATGTAGCAGAAAAAAGAATGCAGAAATATATCCTGGAAAATTATGTCTACACAGTGTATTTCTAACAATCTAATGAAGAAAGTTAGTATTCCAACAAATTGTGATAAATAATCCGTTACCCATACACAAACAAAAAAAAAAGAAAGTACATGTAACTAGCATTAGAAATGGAATTCTTAAACATGGCATTAACAGTATGAATCCACAGTAAATACAAATGCAAACTGTACATCATTGAAATTAAAAATACTGTTTTCAATATATTTAAAAGTATTGTTTTCAAAATGGAAAGGTTAGCCACAGAGGAGGAAAATATGCTTATAAATTGGTAATTTGTCAAGGTACTTGTATCTAAACTATATCTCAATAACTCCTGAAACAATAAAACAAATAAAAATATTAGTTAAAAAGTGGATCATTATGTTGAAAAAGTGTTTGATGAAATAAACTGCAGAGAGAACAAATAAACACTTGAAAATTGTTCAAAATCTTACGAAAATATAAATTAAAACTATAATGTCCTAGGGGCTGGGGATTTAGCTCAGCAGCACAGCACCTGCCTGGCAAGCCTGAGGTCGTGAGTTCAATTCCCGGTACAGGAAAAAAAAACAAAAAAAAACAATAATGTCCTACAATTATACATCTACTAGAATGTCTAAAAATAAACTTACATGGCAGCTGTTAATAAATATCACTGGTGATGATGTAGAACAACTAGAATTTTCAAACATTGGTGATACTGTGTAGACTTTCCAATCATTATGGGATGCAGTTAGCTATATTTCAATAAATTTCACATACATTTACCATATGGTCCATCAATCTACTTCTAGGCACTTATCAAGGAAATATAGGTATTTATGTATATGCACGTTTATCTCTATATTTGTCAGCAAAGGAAAGAATGGAAAAGAAAAAATGATGAGAAAAGAAGGAAAAAATGGAAACAAAGCTTTTGTAAACAGGGAGGGCAAGAAGGGTTAAAGGGAGGGTAGAGAAATGAGGAAAAGACAATCAAGTTATATCACATACAGGTACAAATTCTCTATAATGAATGTAATCATTATGTATACATAAAATGTACCAATAAGGTTAATTAAAAAATAAAATATAAAAATATAATTGTCAAAGTGCAAATAATTTCAATGTCTCCACTTGTTAACTAGATGATCAAACACATTCATAGAGTGAAATACTACTCACAGTATAAAATAATTGACTACTGACATATGCATATATGGATATATGCATGTATTAGACTTATGATTAACCCATATGTGGATTAGTCTACATATAGTATGTTGAGTGCAAGAAATCAGACTTGGAGGTCTATACTTGTATAATTAATTACCCAAATTTCTGGAAAAAAATGTAAAGCTACATAATGGGAGAACAGATCAGTGATTCTGTGGGTGAAGGTCTGGGGAGAGGAGGAACATGGGAGAGTTGATCTTTATCTTGACTGTAGTGATGGTTACTCTGGCCCATCCATTTGCTCCATCTCACAGGACTATGCAACAGAAAGCATGATTCCCTTAATAAAAATATTCCAGTGCACACAATGTTATCCTTACTTCTGTCTCTACACTTCATGATTACTGTTATATAGTGAGTATATATTACTTCTCGGATGATATTGAGTATGTATTACTCATCAGATGATAATGGGAATATATATAAAATATTCATATGGTGAAGGAAAAATTCAATTTTGATAATAAAGTATTTGGAAACCACCAACCTAGTACATGGAAGTAATGACTCAGTTTTATCAACAAAGTTGCAGTTGGCTTTAGGGTACAGGACATATTAGTCCTAAATTTGTTTCACACAGTTTAATTACTTTGGTTGTACCCTAAGGTTTGGGGACTATTATTGGTATAGTGGCACTCTAGGTAAGTAAAATGGTTGCTGAAGATTTTAACTTATATTAAAAATATATTGCTGTGCTCTGTGAATAATTAAATTGTTAGGGGAAGGAGATACAAGATCACAACACCAAAAAGCAAAATAAGATAGAGGAAGTATTTATTTTCTCAATGAAATTCTACTGCAAAAACACAACTTTGTATCTAAATTGAATATTGCCCCTTTTTTGGTTATATTTTATTTTATTCTATTTTAAATTTTTTAAAAAAATTTAAAAACATAAAATGTTGTACGCATTCATAGGGTACCACCTGATGTCATGTACTCTTTGTGTGATGTTTAAATCAAGTTAAACATATTTGTTTCCTCAGTTCTCCTCAAACATATTTCAGTCATTGTAAAAATATTTAGAATTGTTTGTTATAGCTTTTTGAAATATACAATACATTATCATAATCTATAGCCACCATACTGTGAAATAGCCTGCCAGTCAGTCTGGCTCCCAAATATAATGCACACTGGTTAACCCTGAAATCACTACAATTTAACATTTCCTAAAATTATGGATATTTTTGGAATAGTTAATACATATTGTTTTGTTTTGTTTTATTTTTTATTTTAAAGATAAAGGGAGGGAAACATTAACAGACATACAACATTTTACAACATATCACAAGCACAGTACAGACAATACAGAGTTACAAACAAAGTGGTAGGGAATTAACA
>NW_004955438.1:6001921-6014685 GCF_000276665.1 Chinchilla lanigera | reverse complement strand
CTAAGCTAAATCCCCAGCTCCTCATATTGTTGAATATTGGGTAAGAACCCCTAGAACCCAGTGAAAGAAGACAGGGAAAGTATATCAATTGAAAAAGAAGAAGATCTCGGTAGCAATGGGCATTGAACCAAACTACCGAGTTTTACTGTCCACGGGTTCTCCTATATTTGCTATAAATGCGTGTCAAAGCTTAAGTCAGGAGAAGTATGCTTCCTTTTTTATTTGTCCCTCTCCTACACACACACACACACACACACACACACACACATGCACGCACAGTATTCAGAATCTATTTGACCATGATTTTTCTTTTTAAGGGGAAAATTCCAGGCGTTTATCCTCTGTTATATCATTAGTAGGACTTAGGGTGTTTTATTTACTGTTTGCTTGTTTTTCAGGACTTCAGCTTGGGTTGTTTGTTTATTTGTTTGATTGTTTGTCCTGGTGGTCTCAGAACTAGGGATCTAATGCAGGACCTCACACTTGCAAGATAAGCACTCTACCACTGAGCTGTGCTACCCCTCCGCCAAATGCTTTAGATTTAACCCAGTGAGAACTGGAATTTTGTAAAGTGAAAAATAAATTGTTTTACCTAATATGAAGCATATTATTTGAAATCATTTTTATATGTTTACTTTTCGTTTTGCTTATCATCTCCTCTGTATTTTATCCCGCAACACTTTCAGTGTCTGTTTTCAGATCTAAGTCTTTGTTTCATTTTGATTTGACTTTAGTACTTTAAGAAAATGCTCATGCATTATGTCACTCAACAAAGGACTCTCCGTTGAAATATTACTGAGTATAATGAAAGGTTGACAAAGTATGCCTCTCTTTATGAATTCTAGATACTTCTAGACATTGAAAGACATAGCACATCTGAAAGTCATCCATTTCCTAGAATTTCTTGCTTTGAAAACCCTTTAGAAATCTACTTTATTAAAATTATAATGTCAGCATGCTGGCTTCAAAATTGTTTTTTTAATATTTTAAATTCAATTACATCAGGATTGGCCCTGAACAATCAGAAGCATCATGACACCTGAAGTCTAAATGCTTACTTCAACTCTTTGCTCTATCACACCCTTCTTATGTAAATGAAAATTATTTAATATTTGCTAAACCTCAATTTTATCCTCTTTAATACAGGGATAATCTACTTCATTATGAGGTTTCCTGGTACAATCAGCTGATGCTTAGAAAATACTTACTACACTGTTTTAAATGTCCTTAAAAAACATTACATATTATTAAAGCTACATGGTGCTTCATAAATAGTTGCTAAACAAATATAAGAGAATATTTTTCCCGGAAATCTGAAAAACAACTATCAAAAGAGCATGAAAGCAATAAGTCATTTTGATCTATCTATACTCAATTAAAAGTTACATTTTTTAAGTCATCCACATTTACTTTTTCTAAAGAGATCAACACTGTGATTTATTAAGTGATATATCTTTGAGTATAAATTAAGCCTTTTACCCTTCATTTTTTATGACTTCAAAATATATGAAATATGTTTCAAATTCATTCTGAAAAGAGATGATATTTAAATGAATGAACAACGAACTTAAGTATGAATTATTTTCCATAAATTTTGGTAAACTGAATAAAATTGTGTCTTCTGGATTACTACACTGTTTAGAATGCTCACAGTTTTCAGAGAGAATATCAGGCCTCAAATCTCAGAAGCCCAGTTCTTTGGTCTCTCTCATCAGATTTTTCCATTTGTCAGAGGGCCAAAGGGAGATTTTCACAGTAAGGTTAAAGAATGCCCGTGTTCAAGACATCAAAAATAACAGCAGGCAGCATAGAGCAGAGCAGAGCACAAGCGTGCAAAAGTGCAAGAGCCAGAGTCAGAGCCAGAGTGAAACAGCTGCCTGCATTTTTATTATGCAATTCTAATACAGGTTGTTACCTCATATTTACATTCTTACACAGTGCCATAACCAGCACATGCATGTTTACCTGTGCTCAGTCATGCTTATGTAACTCTATCCCACTGTGCACCTGCACTAGGCAAGCAGGGTCAAATCCTCAGGTGTCCTTAGATGCCCCTGAACTTTAAAGCAGTCTGAGTGGTTCCCCACATCAATCATACTAGAATTTCCAAAATCTCATAATGGGGTCATTACAGCTCATAAGTGACCCAGGAGTACAAGAGCAAATTTGTAGGCAATCAATTTTGGAGGAGAAAATATGAGACTCAGACTTTGCAAGAGAAATTTAGGAAGCCCCAGTGTAATTGTCCTTTGCCAATATTTTGACCCTAGTATAAATATGTACTAGACACTCTCAACCCAGAGATGACTAGTGTATCTCTGCCTTCTCTCTCAACCCAGGTGATGAACATGTCTCAGTCCATTTGAGCTGATTTTTCAAGTCCACTTGAAAAGAAAATAATCAGTAGCTTTTCCACAGCTCAGATTGTGACTCCTGGGGAATAGAGGATGCCTGATCCTCCATTTTCTGGGAGCAAAGGACAGTCTTTGAAATGGAAAATGAAAGAAAGGGGGAAAAGGCACAAAAAATATCCACATAGCATTACTGCTAAAGAGTTTTACTTTAAGCCAAAGGGCTGATCAGGTTATAATTCATCTGTTGCAATAGCTACCTTTAAAGAAGTAAAAATATGCAGTAGAATTATTGTGTTACATCCTCATTTTACGTATTACTCATTACAAAATTAACTTCAGTATCAATCACTACTATTTCAACATGTGAACTAAATCCTACTGTAACTAATTAGACCTAAACCATTAACTCTGACCAAATTTCTCTGGAATTGTTTCCTGTGAAGTATATATCTGCAAATTTATCCTCAACAATGCAGACAAAGACCTTGGCATCTTTGGTATTCTGGAAAAAAATTGTCAAATGAAAGTAATTCTGAACAAGAATCTTTTCCCATTTATAGGGAGATAGTCATAAGGAATTATGAAAAAGTTTAAACTCTTTTTTTTTCTTTTAGCAGCTGAAAGGCAAACAATAAGCTCCGTTTTGGCAACACAACAAAAACTGCAGCCTCCTCCAACACTGCTTCTCACCCATTTAACCCACACTATTAGGTGAAAAAGAGCTAAAAATTTTAGAAAAGAAAAATAACAGCTCTTCATTAGATCCTGGAAATACAGCTGAGATTTCAGTTCAGTGGGTCAGCTGGATCATAGGAGACACTGATAGATGTGTCAATCAAGTGAAATTACAAAGAGGAGCTCTATTTCTTCCAAATGGAGACATCTTTTAGTAGTATTAAGGTCGACCAACATTGCGACTTCTGGACGACAATTACCAGATTCATTCTATCTGCCCATACCTACACCTCCCAGTATACAACTTGGTTTTAATTAATTTTAAATTAAGCCAGATGTAGTGGAGCACACCTGTAATCTCAGCACTCTGGGAAGCTGAGGTAGGAGGATCACAAATTTAAACCTAGCCTGGGCAATTATTTAACAACTTTAGGAGATGCTTTCTCAAAAATAAAAATAAAAGGCTGGGACTATAGCTCAGTGTGAAGTCCCTGGGTTCAATCTGCAGCACCACACACACACACACACACACACACATGCAAGTCAACATACAAAAAACTGTTTATATTGTCTGTCTTTCTGAAGTTTAAATTCTGTTGAAACTGGGATTAAAGTTCAATTAATTTAAAATAACATTATGGTTTTGAGGACAAAAAAAGAAATATATCTTAGATATGTTTAAAATATTGGCAGACACCTACTTTCTTAATCTTAAATTGATTGAAAGAAGTTTGCGGGAAAAATTCAAACCACATCACATATACACAGAAACCCACAGGGACACAGATACCCATACATAAACAGCCCATATGCTTATAAACTACCTCATTACTAGCATCTTCTTCCATAAAATGAGGCTAATTTTCAGTTCATGCTTCTACCCCAAAGACTTCTGTTGTCCAAATGAAGTATACAATATGTGTATGTGATTAAATTTTCTGCGAAGTACACATTTACTTGTAAAACTAACTTGAATTGTTTAATTTTTTTTACCCACAAGCTTTATCAGCTTGGCATTTGGGGTTATAAGAAGACAGCTTAATAAAACATTTGTGTTATTCTCTTAGATCACATATTGATTTTACCCCTGACTTTCACTGACAATATTTATGGTGATTTTTGATGATAGACGTTTTGTAGTTCTGATAGCTCTGATATTTTTGTTAGATTGGATGCATTGCATGGTTCTTACATTTAGAAAGAATTAAGTGGTATTTGTTCACAAAGAAAATATCATTAATTCAATTATAAAATTTTGCATTAGTGTTTAACTATTATATATTGCATAACTAGCAATTTATACATGCAAGAGTGATAACTTTTTCTTTGTTGGAAATTTCCATGTAAAAATCAGCTCAGTACTTTCATGGCAAGAGTAGAAATAATATAAATTAAATGTGAAAAAGTCAAGTAGGCAGGATACTGAGATTGGAAGAAATGGCTCCTCAGAAAATGCTATGAGAATTGATAGCCATACGCACATACTACTGAATTTTAAAATCCATAGCTATATCAGAATACATTACATTTGTGGGATTTAGAAACTTTATAGCTATGACTTTTAATTATATATTAGAAGAATATTTATAAGATAAATTTTTTATTAAGGAAATAAAGTGAATTTATAACTGACCAATAGCACACCTTAGAATATATCTTTATAAAACATTTTACTTTTACCACAAACCAATATTTTAATATTTCTATATACTAATTTGAATTATTTTCCATATGTAAGCTAGGATAAAAGTGGTGCCTTCAATATTGTTTAAGTACTGTTAATACAATTTTGTATTTTTTGTGTGTTTCATATATTTAGTGACTAGTTATGGGTTTATTGGTTCTAATGCAAACTTTCCACAGACACATTGAAGCAATCTTCTCTCTGCATGTTTGAAATAGTAACAAAGTGTGGATATTTTTATATCAGTTAAGATAAATCATCATGAATTCTTGAGTACATATTTGGATAGCATTACATTTGAAGTTAACTCATAACAGCAACAAAAATTGAGTATCTTCCTTTCCAAAATGAAATGAAAGTTTGTGCCATTATCTTTTTATTTCTTCTTTGTAAGAATCTTTTTTGTCTCTGAGTAATTACTTTGAAGATAATAATACACAGTATGTTAACTATTGTTATTCACTTATTTTTGTTATGAAATTTTCTTTTATTATTTCGTAAATATTTTTGTTCTGAAAGAAAGTAAAATGCCTGATAGGTAATGTCTGAGAGAATTTGAAGAGCTGAATATTGATACAGCTCTTAGACTTAGATGTATTTTGACTATATATCTAATTATGATTTCCTATGATTGAACTAAGTGATCTATAAACTGCTTTCTGCAGAAAGCTTGCATGCTATGGGTGAAAGATGAATAATTAATAATGTTAACTCACTCAACTTGACAGTGATCTAATTTATGATATACCTTACCGCTAATTACAGTATAGCAGAAACCAAATTAAACTTTGTTATTTTACCATATTTTCATAACTTAGGCTATAAATGTGTTACATGACACTTAACATTTTAGCAAAGACACAGAGTTCCTCTGTGTTCTGTTAGATTTTAAGAGCAACAAGAAGATTTAGGAAGGATGGTGTATGATTTTAAAATTAATGACTAAGTTTTGTACAGTTTAGAGAAAATATTTTGAATAAATATTCCCAAAACACATGCCAAAGTACACATTGAATAATTTCTCCTCCATCAAGTGCTGAACCTTTAATGACAAAGAAAATTTTTACAGATATTTATAACTTATCATATATTTGTCTCCAAAAAGAACAGCAGAAATGTGAGTATTATACCTTTTGGCTCTGTCCTACCCTCACTTCTTTCTATTACTAAATATATAAGATATGTAAATATGTGCATTCATATGTATATAACATATGTTTATGTGACTTGGTTCAGGTGGTCTTTCATGAATACAAGCTCCACATCTTGGGATTCAATCAGTAGTAGATAAAATATTTTTTTAAATAATTTACAACTTGCACTAAACATATACTGAATGTTTTTGTCATTATTTCCTAAACAATATAACTATTTCCCC
Source organism: Chinchilla lanigera (assembly GCF_000276665.1). Taxonomy (NCBI): domain Eukaryota; kingdom Metazoa; phylum Chordata; class Mammalia; order Rodentia; family Chinchillidae; genus Chinchilla; species Chinchilla lanigera. Next base: position 6,008,594 of record NW_004955438.1, on the reverse strand, counting down.
TCAAATATATCTTTTATTAAATGTGCCTTATAACCTAGACATGGAAGGGAGGATATGCATGGGTTATATGCAAATATTCATATCATGTAATAAAAATTACATGAATATTGATGGACTTTGACCCACAAGAATCTGGAACCAATCTCCCATGGGTGCTGTGAGATGTCTGTATAAATTTTCTCATTGCTGCTATTTTATTCTGCTGTAAGTCATTAAGATTTTCATTCAAATATTACTATTATATTAAATGGAGATACCCAGCATCTATTTTGGAGTAAATCTTTTTATGACTTTTTTTGGCCAGGGTGAAAAATATTTATTTGACAACCTAGCTGCAATGTATTATACAAAGAAACATCTTCATACCATAATAAAAGTATTATTGCAAGAAAACAAAAGCCAGTGGCTACCTGCCCAGAGAAAGTAGGCACTCAGTGAAAAATCAAATTTTTTTATATGGAATATTTTAATGGAGGTTTGGTGGAGAGGCTAAAAACAGAATAAGTCAACCTAGCTCTATCTTTAGAAACCTAAATGTGGCTTTACTATAAGTCTCATCTTATCACAAATATTTAAGTGGAACCCTTCAGTTTGTCTCCATGCACAGTAATCAGCTCACTTTAGGACCTTCAAATTTCTTACACTGAAGAATTAGTGATTGGCCTAGGACTTGAATGACTGCATGTTGATTCCTAGTTTCCTGCTGCATATTAATCAATTATACTCATCCTATTTTTATTTTTTTCTTAAAGGTCCTGATATAGATCAGACAGAAAAAAAAGAGTTTTTTATTCTTGTCCTTCTCCTCAGTTTAAGCCATTGTAATGGGATTCCCTGTTGCCTTTTAGGTTTGGTCTATTAGAGAGCTCTCTGAAACTATATTCCAACCTTCATATATCCTCCCACTGCCACACTAAGAACGTTCTGTGGTATCTGTACTTACCTTTGTTATTAGGATTTGTGAGAGCTAATCTCAACTTGATTGTTTTCAGAAACACCTAAGCAATTAGCAAAGCACACATGTGGGCCTGATTATAAGGCTGCTTCTAGAAAAGAATGGCATCTGGAAGACAAAACACTGATGGAAAGGACTCAGACTTAATGTGCATCAGACCTTCAAATAGTGAGGGAGCACAGATAGAACAAATGTAGAAGATATAAGCCCACTAGCACAGGCTCTGAATTTCTTTTTCTGTCTCTCTCCCACTCCATCATTGTTGCCTGCCATGAGGTGAGCACTCTTCCTTTATCACAACCTTCCCTCTTCGAGTTAGCTGACCATGGACTGAAGCCTCTGAAACCGTGAGCCAAGATGAATGTTTCCTGTTTTAAATTTTTTCCCTGAGATATTTTTGAGAGTGGCAGAAAGAGAACTATCACAGTCTTCATTAGTTCACCACTTTCAGTCGTTAAACATTACATTTATGCAGTAACTTTCTCAAAAACCTATATTTCATATTCATAGAGAACAAGCAATACACCTCCACGGCAACTAATTCTTTTTTTAGTTTTTGAATGTATATAAAATTTTAAATGGAGACCTTCCCAAAATTAAAAGGAAGGCAATACTTGAAGAAAAAGTATAAGAGGCTTTATAAAACCATTTTATAAGAACATAACCTTGAATACAAGTGGAGAAAAAGAAAACAGTAGTTAGAAGAAAAAAATAGTAAGTAGAGGACAGAGAAAGGAAAGAACCTGAACAAGGATACCCTAAATAGTAAATATTGTCTATTATTTTTTCCCTAAAAGGACATGGTAAAAGAGAAGTGGAAGTAAAATGTGTGGCTCCATAAGTGGACCCTGGTACAAACTGCTAAACTTGACAGGAAGCATCTAGGATCTAGTCAAACTTATGCAGCCAAGAATGTGGGGAGTTGGGTTGAGACCAACCTGTGTGGATCTTTAAATTTTTTTCATATAATTATTCTCAGTTCAGTATTAATTTTGCTTCATTTTAGTCTATAAAGCTAAGCTTTATGGATTCATTTTCAGTCTATAAAGCTAAGCTGCATTTCTGGAGTCATACCAGAGCTAAGTAGTAAGATTAAAATTGCTATAGCAATTGACATAGAAAGATGTTAGAAAGATGATAATGGGATGGCTCCAGGATACTCATGGAATGTTTTATTTTTTAGAAAAATTGCAGGAAATGTTTCAAAACTCATTAAGTCTTATAGTATGAAACCATAGACCTATAACAGAAACCTCCTAGTGCATATTTGGAAAGTATTACTAGAAATTTAAACCATTTTCATAAGCATTGTGGAGATTTTGCATATACAATAGACCTAACTGTAGAGAAATCATAATTGCAAATAATATATTGTTGTTATTTTATGCTCCACTTTTATAACTTCACTTCAAAGAGTGGACTTCATATTTTCACCCTTTGCGTGTAGCAATGAGGCAGAAAATTTATGAGTTGTCTCTACAATAAAGCAAAGAACAATAATTGTGATATAAAAACAACATACTCTTCAAGATTTGTTTACTATTAGCTTCTGTGAAGCCACAAAAGGGTTAATTAATTTTAAAGAATGTGAAAGAGTCACATAGACTTTCAAAATCCCACAGTCTTTCCACTTGTTGAGCCTTAATTACCAAGCAATAATTAATCTTTAAATATATGTTGTTTGATGGGAACTAATGCAAAAGGGTAGGGGCTTGACATCAATTGGGGTATCAATGCCTGTCTTAGTAAAATTCCTTGGGACTGAGACAAAATAACTGATACCCATACTTTAAAGGAGAGGATGTTTATTTTGTCTTACAGTTTGCAGAGATTTTATTCCACAACCCACTGGGTCTAAGGCATAATAGCATGGCCGAGGGCCATTGGAGGGGAGAAGCTGCTCACAACCCGGCAGTGGGGAAGCAGAGAGAGAGTGAAGGGAGGGTTGAGAATGAGATAAAATCTTCCAGGCCATGCCCAGTGACCCTCTCATTTCAATCAGAACCCACTTTCTAACAGCAAGTCGGCTATAAACTCATCATCAGAGTAACCAACCAATGATTATCATGCACCCTGGATCCAATCACCTCCCCAAAGCCCTACCTATGAGGGTATGAGCCTTTGAGGGAAAATATATATATATATAAACTGTAACAATGTCCATCCTCAATTTCTTCCAGATTTTTATAGTTCTGAATTTAAGATTTTTAAAGATCTATTATTTTTCCTCATAGTATTTCTCTTTTCCTATTTTTATTTCTTATTAGTACATGCTTGTAGTACATAATAATTATGCTGCTTGTGAGGCATTGGAACGTATACATAAGTATTTCTGTGAGTAATCTGCCATTGCTGTAGTTTTCATTTATTCCCACAAAAAAAATTGTTAATAAACTAATAAATATGAAATGTTGTACTGCAATAGATGCCAGCTTTCCAGTGAACATGATTTCACACACAGTCTAGAAGTGATTATGTTTCATTTATAGCATCATCCTGCAATGTGACTTAACACCTTACAATAAGTGAATGAAGTAACTCCTCAGAAGTAACTAGTGAATTTCATGCTCTCTTTTGCTCAGAAAAGTGGATAAAAAATATAATTTATATTAGAATTAAGTTAGGTTTTTTAAAAATTTGGCATGACCTGAAAAGTAGAAATAAATTGTTTGACAACAAACGCAATTATAGTATTTTTTTTTTTTTTTGGACTGGAAAGATTTTAGAGGAAGGATGAAAAAGAGAGAAGAACTGATCAATTACTTTGGATGCCTAGAGGGAAAAACAATAAAAGCACAGCTAATTTACTGTAAGATTACAGGTTTAATTACACCATATAAACTTTTCAGTCATAATCTGAATGAGATACTTTTGGCAGACAATGTAATTGTGAATATTGCCATACTGAACAGTTAATAATTTGCTGTGTTCACATTTGAAAGAGTAAAAGAAGATATAACAAAAAAGTAAAAAAAAAAAATGTGTGCTTAAACACTTCTACAGAATCTCAGCACAATACCAATCAGGTGTTGCTATGTTTTATATATGCTTGTCCCAACCAAAGACTCATGTGCTCATAGACAAAGGTTTTGGGAGGTGATTGGATTATATGGGCATTATAACTGAGCTGCTATTGGGAGGTAGGGCCTGCTCAGAAGATGTGAGTCATTGTGCAAGAACTGGAAGGTGATATTTCCTTTCTCTCTGTTTCCTGCTTGCCATGAGGTGAGCAGCTTTCATCAACTGAGGACCTTCCATCTTCTTGTTTTGCCTTGGATCCAACTGACTGCGGACAGAAACCTCTACAACTGTGAGCCAAAATAAACATTTCCTCCCTTACATTGCTCATGTCAGATGTATTGTCCCAGTGATAAGAAAATGAATAAGAAAGACGTCAATGAGATAATTAAAAGCACATTACTGAAAATTGGTTATATTTGTTTAGGAAAGAATGGGTGATGGAAATTGTCTTTATTAATAAAGTGCTGAGACAAACATTTCAACACATGCCTCTAATCTGACTTACTCCACAGGTCGAGGCTAGAAGATCCCAAGTTTAAGTCAAGCCTTGGCAACTTAGCAAGACCTTGGGTCAATATAAAAGTAAGTAAGTAAGTAAGTAAGTAAGTAAGTAAGCAAGTAAGTAAGTAGGGCTGGGATATAGGTTAATGGCAAAGCACCCCAGGATATACTATTATGAATAGTATAATCAATCACTAGTACAAACTATAGCATAAATAGAAGAATATATATTTCCATTAACACAATAAGTACTCATGCAATAGTTTCTTATGTAAATAGTCTCTTATTTACAGATATTTCTTAAACTATCATATCATGATCCATTGCTACCATAAAAATACTCTAAATAATGAGCCTTTAAATAATTGCACTTTGTTATTGCAGTATTTCTTTGAGTAATTTGGGCAGTTCTGCTGATTTAAACCAGGTTTGGCTGATCTTGGTTGGATGTATTCATATGTCTGTGTGTCAGGTACCTGGGGCTTCTTAGACAAGAATGCCCTTACTAATATATTTGGAAATTGTTGAAGTGTGAATGAGACTCACAGGGAAATAAAAAATATAGCTATTATTATAGAGCACACCAGTCCTGATTTATTTAGGTTGGTACTAGAAAAGAAAAAGAGGGTAAACATCTAATAATATTTTCAAGTCCTAGACTTGAGACTATCAAAATATCATTCCTGGTTCATAGTACTGTCTAAATATTAAATGTGAGGAATTAGGGTTGAATTTTTGCATAAGTAACATTATTTGTAAATAAATATTTGATGAATGGAAGAAATTGTTTATAGTCTTATAAAAAAGTAATTTTGTCTACTTCTCGGGAATGGGTTTTGTAACCATAATTATTTTTCCTGTAGTCAACTGGCTAGAATACTGGAACCAGATGGGCTTTAGAATAGTAGATGAAGTCATGTGAACTAGCACTGCTGAAATTATACAGAATGCAATGAACACTATACAGAAATTCTGTGCAAATAAAAAATAGTTGTCTAACATTTTAACAAAGACAACTAACATTATTTGAAATAGTTTTATCATTTCTGGCTAGAAGATTTAAATATTTTGCCAAATATGTCTCAGGTGGTACATTTGGATGCTAAATATTTTCATGTTCACATCTCTTCTCAATTTGGAATTTGTCATATCCAATTAAACTATGAGAATTTCAACCACTGAAATTCATCTCAAGATAATTGTATAGAAAAATTTCTGGGACGATCTGCACAAAATTTTCATGTCAAGTATAATTTAGTCTGTATAATTTCTATAAGGATGAAAGTGAGTTGGATAGTGTTCTCTCCCATTCTCAAGTTCCTGTCCTCCTAAAATATCAGAATGTAACATTACTTTGAAATACACTCTTTACACATGTAGTTCATTCAGAAGAAGACGTGTTGAATTAGGATGAGTTCTAAGACCGATGAGGAGTATGCTATCATGAGAGAATAATACAAGCCATGCAAAGACACAGAGAAGTCTGTGTGAAGATAGAAGCAGAGATTAGATATATGTTACTACAGCAAGAGGAACATCTAAATCTATCAGAGCCTTGAAGAATCAAAGAATTCTTTCCTAGAGCTTTTGTACGGACCAAGGCCTGATTGTTACCTTTGACTTCAGACATCTATTTTGCTGTCCTACATAATAAGCTAATTGTGTAATATAATGCAAAATATCATATTTCAGTATCTCATATAATGAAATCATAGAATATGTATGACTTTATTGTCTTTCCTTGAGTACATTTCCTTTGAAAGCAACCCATCTGATTGTGTCTATCAAGAATCCTTTCATTTTTACTCTTGTGCAGTAAGTATTCTATTGTATGATTGTACAGCCATTTATTTATCAGTCCACAGGATAGTTTGTTTGTGTTTCTAATTTGAGACTATGCATAAAGGCATGATAAGAATTTGTGTTCAGGTTTATATGTAAATATGTTTTTCTTTCATTTGAGGAAAAACTAAAACTGGGCTTCTGAGCAAAATGCTCCATATTTGCTTAACTTTCTAAGAAAGTGCTAGTCTGTTTGATATAGTGTCTGTATTATTTTGAAACATAAAGCCAATATGTGAAAGTTCCAGTTCTATTTCCTCAGTAGTAATTGGTACTGTCAGATTTTTCTAGCTTTCTTTTCTTTTTCCTCCCTTCTTTGCTTCTTGCCTTCCTTGTTTCTTTCCTTTCTTCTCC
>NW_004955438.1:5956527-6000379 GCF_000276665.1 Chinchilla lanigera | reverse complement strand
GCCAGTACCAGGTTGATTTTATAACAGCAGCTTTGTAGTATAATTTCAGGTCAGGGATTGCGATTCCACCTGACCCTAACCGTTTCTTTCTTTCTGTCTGTCTTTCTTTCTGTCTTTCTTTCTTTTTCTTTCTTTCTTTCATTCTTTCTTCTTTCTCCCTTTGTTTCATGTTAGGTGGCATCTAACATACGTGTCAATTTGTGTTTGCTCAATAACTAACAAGGCTCACATTTTATATAATTATTTGATATCTATGTCTATTTTTTCAAAATGTTCATATATTTAATTCTTAATATTTTGAGAATTTTTAAGTGTATTCTCAATGCAAACTCTATCAACAGACACATCTAGTTTATGGCCTGCCTTTTCATTCTCTTAGTAATGTCTTTATTTTTTCTAAACAGACTTCTCAAAATGCAACTGTCACCCAGTAAACTTCACATATTTACAGGGTACAGGATTTGATATGTTTTGACCTACACATACGCCTGTGTAATGGTAAGTACCATCAAGCTAATGAGCTCTCCATCAACTGTAAATTAATGTTTGTGCTCCTCTGTCGTCTGTCCCTCCAGGCCATCCTACCACTCTTTGGCTTGTCCTGTGCATCCAGTATCCCCGGGCTTTCACACCCCAGATATGTAACCAAATATACAAAATTTTATATTTTAGCTTTGAACTTGGTGTTCCTTAATGCTGAGAAATGCTTATAAATCAGGTTTAGAAAATTCACTTACACATGTCACTTGGAGTCTGATTAAGAGACATTTCTTGCCTGTATTCCAGTAAACATCTAAGCATTGTGCTTATAACATAGCCGTGTGAATCAAATAGACTGAGACTGACTGTACTTTCTTCCTTCCACGCAGGTCAGGGATGTGTGATCTCCATTAAGATACTTAGTCTTCTCGAGGTTTTGTTTTTTCTTCTCTTAAAGGAGAATAATACCTACTTAAGAGGAGTGTGATGAAAATTAAGTCATCTGTATTATGTACATCCCTGATTCAATTGGTTTTAGTAACATATTACAATGATGAAAATCACAGTTGAGTTTTAAAGAAAAGTGAAATCTTTGTATTCAGAAATCTAACAATTTGATGAGAATTTTGGAATTAGAAATATAACCTGCTCTAAAGTTTTAAAAACTCAGTGATGGTGAGAACAAAGATTCTAGAAGGCTCAATTAGAACATATGTGTAGCAGTCAGCTTCTTATGCAGTTATTTGATATCTACATATTTTTTTCACAATGTTCATGTTTTTAGTTTTTTTCTTAATATTTTGGAGAGGTTAGGAGTGCCCACTCTATTGATTCATGAGAAACTGTCTCTATGTAGTGTAATGCAAAATTCAGTATATCCTTAAACCATCTAGTAATATAGAATTTGATTTCAAGATCTCAATTATAGAAACTCATTGTTCTACCCTTAATGATTAACTAATTCTTTCTCTCTCTCTCTTTCCACAAAGCAAATGTTATATGATATTAAAGATTAATTTCATTGTCTGTCTTCATCCAGTAAACAGAATTATAAATAGTGGAAAGATGGAGCCAAAGACCTTCATTTATAGAAACACCTGGTTTATGATCTGATGCTAACTGTAAGCAACAAGTAAGGATTTCTAGATTATTTGGTCAAATAGCCTTGGTAGATAGCTCCCAGGAATACTCAAACTTTGATACTGTTTTTGAAAAAGTTATATTTTCATTAAAAAAATTGTTTTTCTTTTATTCTTCATCTCTAGCCTGCTGAGTTTGTGTTTCACACATTTCCTGGCAGTTCTCTAGGGGGAATTTATTGTGCCAATTAATGAATAAACATTTCAGGGTAGGCAAAATAGAACCTATGAAGTTATTGATTTTTCTCATGGCATTGTAAATATATTTTTCTTGCTTATTTCCAAAGGTAGAGGGCAATAGTTCAAACTTACCCATTCTCTTTTATCAGTTTTTAATCTCTTAGAGTACATAATTTAAAATTAAGATGTAAGTAAGCAAACCTAAGAAATAGTACTAAATAAAGAACTTGTTTAGGTCCACGTGGTTCATTGAAATTCTGCATTAGTGCTAGGCTTAGTGACACGTAAAATGAATTTCTCTAAGGTAGATTAGGAGACAGACGACTGCCTTTTGTGTTTTAAGCAAGGTTAACATAAAGTATCTAATAAAAATCTTTGGACTTTAGGCCAAAGAATTAAAAGGAAGAATTGAACACAGGTAAGATTATCTTTTAAAAAAGATTATCTTTGCCAATATAATATATTGAAAGACACAATGATATGCTACTTAGCTTTAGTTTCTACATCTGTAAAATTCACACATACCAGCTGTCACAATGAATGCAATCATTACATATTGCAAACATGTACTAATGAAAAATAAATACATGAGCAAAATAAATAAAAGGAAAAAGTAGGGTTATTAATTAATATTGTGAATTAAAGATCATATATATATAAAGCTTCCACATATAACATGCAATAAATATGTCTTCTTTAAGATAAGTATGGAAGAATAAAGATTGTAAGACAAAAGAAAATATTTTAAATATTATATTGAGCAATTTATAAATTTTTATTTCTACCTGATGAGTTGTAAAATGTAAGCACATATGCTAGTTACACACTGTAATGCAACTGAATATATTTCAGTAAATTATTGCTCAATTCAAATCCCCACAGGGGAATATTTGTTGGGTAGATTTATAAATTTGAAATTACGGTAGTCACAAAAGTCAAGTTATACTTTACCTGCATATTTTACTTATTTACTTATGATACACAAAGATAAAAATAAAATTGCAGTAATTACCATATTTCAACGGATAAGGTGTAGGATGTTAAAATATGACATTATCATTAAAATCTACTGTTAAGAATAAAATAATCAAATAACATATTTAACAAAAATGGGATAAAATTAAAGCAATGGCACATTGTGTTTAAATTTTGAATTTTTAAAGTAGATCTTCCTCTTCAAAGTGTCTGAACATCTCCTTTTAAGAATAATGGATGTACTATAAAAGGTTTTAGAAACCAGCCACAGTTTTCATCTACACACTAATTGTCATTTTGACAATCTTTTCCAGGTAACAGTCACTCTAATTGTCGTGAGTACTTGTTACTCTAATTAAAACTTCTCCAGTGAAACAGGTTTTATTTTAAAGTTTATAAGATGCCTCTACTTCTTTTCTTTATATCCAAAGAACTCCTTCTCTCTATCTTAAATTCTTAAACATAATCGATGGGCTTTTATTTTTTCTACCAGAAAATTACAAAAATCTCCAGAAACTTTGCCTTATGGTGTTTGTTTAGGAAGCATTTTCCCAGCTGCATCCCTCTTTACTACTTGTGCAATATTGTTCCATTGCTTCCATTGCCCACCAGGTGTTTTGCTTCATCTTTTTATCCTGGCTTAAAAGTAATTGTGTACATGTGTTTGGTTATTTGTTACAGCTATTTTTAACAGCTGTGTCTCCGTATATCAAGTAAATAGCATGGAGACAATTGTTCTGTATTTGCTGGATTGTATTTTTTAAATTACTAAAAAGTACACTTTACACATTCTTCAGAAGATAAAAGCTGTTCAACAGACAGCTAGGTACATTTAAACAATTTCTTCTTAGTAAGCAACATAATGCAATACAGGAGGATAGGTGCTGCAATTTCCTTTTACATAAGAGATTCCTAGAAGTCATCTATCCACGTCTGGAACTCCATGATAAGGTGTTTGCCTAGTTTCTTATACTCCTTTAAGCCAGACCTTGAATACCATGTAAATATCACCATGTTATTAATAATCACACTCAAAGCACTTTTGGAAGACAGAGTGCTTATCAGATGTGAATGTCAACTTCTGTTCAAATGGGTGCATTTTACTTATCTATTCTGGCTGAGCCTACATAGAAAGCATTAGTTCATCAGTCTTCAAAAGTGTTAACGCACTGGTAATTTTACAAACAATTTCTCCCTTCCATTGCCATTCTCTGACTTTATATCAAAACTTGATACATACATTTTAATTCTTTAAATAGTCAAAATTCTCTAATATGAGTTTAATCTACAGAGGGCTTAATAATAATATGAGTGCTTATTATAATAACCACAATAATAAGCTACCCAGCTTCCAATAAGTTCCAACATTCTAAATGGGGTACTTGTATATATTATCTTTAATCCAACAAATATATCATCTAATTTAATAAAATAAGGACTGTAGCAATAATAGTAATTCCTATTTATTCAATATATTTCAAGTGCCAGGCTTCCGGCTAAGCACTTTACATGTATAATCTGCTTTAATTATTAAAAGAACCCTGTTTTACAGGAAAGAGAATTGAGATTTAGAAAGATTAAATCACCATGTAGAGATTATCTCAGGCACCCTGATCTCTTCTGCCTCCTGCCCTTTGGCTCTTGTCTTCTGCTCCCACTGTTCCACATAAAAGCACTATTTTAGTGAACCCACAGCATCTAAGGTCCAATGGGTCTCCTGTCTTGAGCTTTTTCATGTTGTCAAGTATTGAGGGTCTCCCAGAAACCTCTTGCAGCACATCCAGACCATGTGTCATCTCCAAAGATTTAGCTTGACCCTCAAATCTGCTCTGCACCAACCATGTGCAGAATTGCTGGGAAGTTACCATGATGTAAAACACTGATCAATAGTAAACAAAGATTAGTGAATATGTTATTTTCTCCTCCTTCTGTGACATGGGCTATCCCAAAAAGCAGTTGACTTTTTTTGTTTTGTTTTGTTTGGTTTAATTTTTCTAATAGCCTTTAGAACAATGATGCTAAATATTGTAAATGGTCCTACTTAAATACAGATCAATACCTACCTCAAGAATCTTTATTCTAATAAGATAGAAAACACAAAAGAAATGCACATATTCCTAGATCTGTATGAAATACAAAAGTTGCATCAAGAAGAAATGAAAATTATAAATAACCCAGAGAAATTGGTCAATGAAATTGAAGCTGAAATTAAAAATCTATGAACAAATAAAAGCCCAGGCCCTGATGGATTCACTGCTGAATTGTACAAGAAATTTAGAGAGCACCTAATACCAATACTTCTCAAGCTCTTTAATGAAATTGAAAGGGAAGCAATACTCCCAAAGTCATTCTTGGAAGCAAGCATTACTCTGAAACCAAAAGCAGAGAAGGACCCAATCAAAAATAATACTACAGGTCAATCTCTCTAATAAACATAGATGCAAAAATTCTCAAAAAGAGACTGGTAAACAGATTGTAAAAAATTCAAGAAAAGTATACACCATGACTAAGTAGGATTCATCCCAGGGATTCAGGGATGATTCAACCTATGTAAATCAATAAATGTAATACACCACATCAACAGAGCCAAAGAGAAAAACTGCATGATCATCTCAATAGATGCCAAAAGGCATTTGACAAAGTCCAACATCCATGCATGATAAAAATCCTAAAGAAAATCAAAATAGATGTCTTTATCACAATCTGATAAGAACCATCTGTGACAAACCAACAGCCAACTTCACACCAAATGATCAAAAACTGAAAACTTTCACTCTCTCTACAATCAGGAAGAAGACAAAGCTATCAACTCTCACCACTCCTATTCAATATAGTTTTGGAAACATTAGCTAGAACAATTAGACAAGAGAAACAAATAAAAGAAATAAAAATAGGAATACAAAAATTTAAATTATTATTATTTGCAGATGACATGATACTCTACATACAAAACCTCAAAACTCCACAAAGACTTCTAGATTTAATAACCAAATTTAGTTGGAAACCTGGATACAAATCAGCATCCCCAGATCAATAGCATTTCTGTACACAAATAACAAACTCACTGAAAGAAAAATTAGGGAAATTGCACCTTTCATAACAGCAAAAGAAAAATGAAATGATTAGGAATTAATCTTTTTTTGATTAGGAATTAATCTAATGAAGGAAGTGAAAGACCTTTACAATGAAAACTGTACTACTTTCAAAAAAGTAGTATTTAAGAGGACTCCCATAATTCTTATGCAGATTTAATGCCATCGCTATGAAAATATTAACAGCATACCTCACAGAGTTAGAGAAAACAATCCTCAGATTAATTGGAACCAGAAGAGACCTAGAATACCAAAAACAATTCTAGGCAACAAAGACAAGTGAGAAGGCTTGACAACCCCTGACTTTAAATCATATTATAAAGCTACTGTGATACAAAAACCATGGTACTGGCAAAACAAACGAAGAAACAAAACCAGATCTGAGGATCAGTGCATCAGAATAGAAGATGCAAAAACACATCCAAACATACTCAGCCACGATAACTTTAACAAAGGGACCAACCACTTTTACTGGAAGAAAGATAGCCTCTGTAATAAATGGTGCTGGAAAAACTAGGTTGACATTTCCCATGGGCCAGAATTTATCTTTACAAACTGTGAAGATCAAACTGGAAAGCTGAAGTAAAAATTCTTCTATGGGATTAATGGTATTTAGGAAGAGACAAAAGAATATGGACCCATAGATGTAGAAACAAGACCAAGATATCTTTGCTACTCAAATGAGAGTAACTTCAGCACATCAAAAATGAAAATAGCTGTGCTAAAAGCAAACTAAAAAAAGCATTGAAATGCAATGAAACTTTGGTTGACCAGTATTGCATGTCTATATCTGTTTTCATGAGAAGCCACTTTGAAGATATCAATATGTAATACAACCACCATTGTTAATTCCCTACCACTTTGTTTGTAACTCTGTATTTCCTGTACTGTGCTTGTGATATGTTGTAAAATGTTGTATGTCTGTTAATGTTTCCCTCCTTTTATCTTTAAAATAAAAAAAAAAAGAAACGCAATGAAATCCTTTACTGAATTTTCTTTTGTTTTCTTCTTTGTTGCTATTGCTGTATAAAATAGGGTCCCACCAATCGTCCAGCCTGGCTATAAACTCAGATGCTCATGCTTCAGGCTCCTGAACGCTATCATAACAGATGTGTACCACCACTTCTGGCTCTTTACTGCATCCTTGAATTGTAGACCTTGGTTTAAATTATTTTTTTCTAATTTCAAAAATTTTCTTTGAATATTCATTTTTGTCTCTTTTCCAAATTCTTTGTCTCTGCAACATTTGGTCTACAACATGTTTATATTTTGATGAATTCACTTTCCAAAATTCTTCTATCAGAGTAGCCTCACCTCACTGACTCTTCTTCAAAAACGATCTGTTTAAACAGTCATTTTAAACTTCTTATTCAAGATGATAGATTTCTTGAAGACATGGACAGCATCCTGTGTTTCACAATCATCAATCTCTGTGTTGTTCTTAGGAAATAGGGAAGTTATCTGTTTGTCCTGCTAAACTGTGCAAGGTAAAATTTCCATTTGCTATTGACATGTAGGAGGTATAAGATCAAGACTCTGAGGATTTCAGCTGCCTGGTGAGAGCTGCATCTTCTGAAAAGAAGGCATTCTATGCCCTTATTGCCAGAGGTAGAAGGGCAAAAAAGGTGAATTGACCTCATCACTTCTCAAAGTCACCACCCCTTAGTACTCTACATATTCCGATGAAAACTTGACTTTCAGAAGAGACACATCAGAACCACAGTGTTCCAGCCCTAGCTCCCCATAGCGCACATCATTCACACATACATTATGTATCCATTCTATCACTCGAGCCCTCGAGTTCTTAACTCGCTCCAACATTAACCTGCATGTCTAAATCCAGTCACTCACCTACCAGATACAAGTGCTCTTCAAAGCATGATTACCCTCTCCAGCTAGGGACCTAGGAAGTCAAAATACAATGGGGATGTCTGAATACTGTACAGTGAGGTGTGGAACAGACAATTTTGTTCCAAAAGACAGAAATGGGAAGGAAGAATGAAGCAACAGGCACTGATTAGTTCAAATCCCCACAGCGCAATCAACATTAATCCTTAAGGCTGCAGAATAATCTTCTCTGTCTCCATGTCCCAACATTTAGATGCATGTGGATAGAGACTGGGTCTTTGAGGATGGCTCTCTTGAGCTGGGTTTTCATAGCTGTGGCCAGACAGATCTGTTGCCTAGGGGTGACCCCACTCTGATGGCTTCACTAAGTGGTGCCCTAGTTGGGGCATTCTACAATAGGTCTGATCCAATGGTTCCACTGGGAAATGTATCACAGGGACTCTCTGAAGAGGTTCTGTGCCTGTGCAGGTCTTTGCTTGGGCCCTAAGGTATTCAAAGGCATGTACTGGATTCTAGGTAGAGCCTGCCCTGACTGCACAGCTAGTGCACTGTAGGTGCTTGTAGAATCATCCCCATGCATATACAGCCAAGGCTCAGGATGTGCACCCTCTGGAGAAACACGCTGAGCCACTCCTGGATTTGCTTAACCTATAGCTGGGACACTTAAGGAGCACTGTGCTGTAATGTGGGAAACAAAGATTTGTGGTAGCTTTGCTCAACAACAGCTGGAAACCCATGGGTTGAGCACTTTCTTTAAATCACTCTGCCCTCAACACCGCACCTGGGGGATTGGGAAAGTCTAAGATCTGTGAAATCCCTTCAGGGTCAGTCTCCCTTGTCTTGATGAATACTTTCTGGCTTCCTTCTATCTACACCAATCTCCAGGGGCACCCCGCCACACTCTGGCTCTCTGTCTTAAATAAAAGAGTTTTAATTCTTTACATAGATGTACAGAAAATTTTCCAAATCTTCACATGCTACTTCCTTTTAGTTATGAATTTTATCTTTAAATACTTTCTCTCTTCTTGCATTTTACTGTATAAGCAGTTAAGAGAAAATATGCACAACCCCAAACACATTGCCACTTAGAGATTTCTTCTGCCAAATATCCTAGTTCATTTCTTTTAAGTACTGCCTTCAAGAAAGCCATAGGGCCATGGGCGTAATTAAGCTAAGTTATTCTCCTTTTTGCAACGAGGATCGACTTTCATTCAGTTTCCAGTTCTTTGTCCCTGATTTCTGTCTGAGACCTCATGAAAATAATTTTCACTGTCATGACACTTACATCTAAAAAGAATGTGGTTTTCTCTACAGTTCTTGTCTTCTTCTGAGCCCTTATCAGAATTAACTTTTACATTTTGTTTATGGCAATACAAGGTTTTCCAGCATTCACTTCAAAACTATTCTGGCTTCTATTCATTTTCTAGTTCCAAAGCTATTCTACATTTTTAGGTATTTGTTACAGCAACACGACACTGCTGCTACATTTTGTTTTAGTCCCTTTGGTGCTTCTTTTACAGGACACCAATGACTTGACAGTTTATAACAAAGAAAAATTGATTTCTCAAAGATGGAACCTGAGGAGTACAAAACATAGACACTGGCAGGTTCAGTGGTCTAGTGAGGGCTGCATCCCCTGCAGTGGAAAAACACTTTGTCCTCAAGGGAGAGAAGAGCAGAAAAACCAATGTGTGTGGGAAGCTTTTTTATAAGTGTTTTACTCTCACTCCTGAGGGAACGCCCTTCATTGCATAATCACCTTGTAAAGTCTCCATTATTGACTACTGTAAATCTAGCAACCTCTGAGTTTTAAAGCGGATACATTCAAGACATTGCACTGTTTTTTTGTTCATTTGTTTTTTATCTTTTTGTGACAAGATCTTGTTCTGCAGTTCAGGCTGGCCTTGAGCTGCCTTTGTAGCCCAGGCTGGCCTGGAACTTACAAGGATCCTCCTGCCTCAGCCTCCTGAGTGCTGGGATTACAGGCGTGCACCACCACGCCCAGGGTGATATTGCACTGTTAAGTAAATGATTATCTAAATTTCTGTTTGGTATAGGTTTACATTACAGAGATTGAGAAAGTATAGAAAAAAAAAAACAGGCCATATCAAATTACTGTCCCTTATATTTTTCTGATAACTTGGCAGAACTTAAAGTGTTAGTGGGTTAGATTGTATAATTAAGAGAATATTCTAGATTGAAAATATGACATCAGTTGTTCATTTGTATTTGGGAACTTCAGAAAAACATAAAGCATTAGGAGGAATAGGTTGAAAATTGTAGTGAGTAGATACATCTTCTCCTTAGTAATTACCTTCATTCAGTGTACACTTCTAACCAGTGACACAACAAATTACCATGCCACTTTCTTGGAGCTGTACAACATCTTATGAAATTCTGTAATCAACATAGATGGAATGGAGAGCTACCACTATTTGGATGAATTTAAAACAGGCTAAAATATTTTATTGAATATAAATTATTTATCATATTAGGCATAATTCTGCTTACTTCTACTGTCTAAGTAAATTATAAAAGATTTGGATAAGGGAACTGCTAGAACTCTGTCCAAAATTTTGGATTATATAAAGCCAGAAGGATTCAATTGAAATCCAGCAAGTTCTTGATGGAGTTAAGTAATCTATTGAATTGAAAAGATAAAAATTAAATATAGTATTTATATTCAGTGCTGTTTTGACTTCTGTGAATTTTCAAAATTCCAATAATAAAAATGTGGCTTATCAATAATATAAAACAGACTGAGATGTTTTAATATTAATCTTTATATAAGTAAATAATATTATATATACAGAGAGTTAAAACCTTAATGCAATGGAAGATAACTTCCAACAATGGCTAGTGTCAAGAATGAAGGTTTGCTTCATATGACCAATTTAAAATTAAATTTCCAGTTATCTGTTTTGACAGTTAAGCTTATTAGTCAACTTGATTGATTTAGGAGTCACCTAGCATATTAGAAAAATACACTTCTAGGCATGACTCAGTGGCTCATGAAGATGTTACCTTGGGTCTTAGTCCCTGGCCCTTTTTCTCTGGCACTGTTCTGCTTCTTTATTCCTCTGCGCCATGAATGGAGCAGCTTTGCTTCAATACCTTTCTACCATCATGGCCCTGCCTTGGATCCAGGAAACCATGAACTAGATCCTCTGAAACCGTGAGTCAAACCAATCTCTCTTCTTTTCAATTGTTGGTGTGAAGTATTTTTTCACAACAAAGGAAAACTGGCCAATAAGTTTATTTTTACCTCAGATTAAATTTTAACAGAGGACAGACATGAAAATTAAGAAGGGAATCAAACCCTAATGTATGTAAAATACATGAAGGAGCTAGGGGTGCAAACCCCAAAGACATATCATAAGAAGATTGGCAGTAACCCTGAAATATTTGCACTGTCTTCATTAGAAGAAATTTGTGCTATTTAATCCTGATGATCAATCTGAATGATGGTAATAATTTACTAAATAATAATTTTACTTCAACATATAGTTCCATAGTTACACTTTTTCTGAATATTCTGGGTGTGTTTAACCCTTGGTTTAGATTAGAGGGAGCATTCATACAATGATTTGTGGTTCAGTTCAGATGACCTCCGGGGTTTCATTCTATCTTGAGACCCTATTTTTCTACATAGTTATTTTATACTTCTAAAGCTTTGAAATATATTTTATTTTACCATGTGATTAATAAATCACTGTTTGGGATAGTTTCAGGTCTGCATACTTATGATTTAGAACTTCTTACTCTCTGGATGATGCTGGAACAGAGAACATCTTGAATTAATACTATAGACCAAAAATTATTGCAAGTAAGAATAATCTCAAAGTTATGTAAAGCACTTTGGTAAAATGGTTCTTAGAATTATATAGTGGAAAAGGAATATATGCACTTATAATTTATCCATATTTCCCTACCTATATATGATGATTTATAATCCACCAATAAACTGAGCTACAAAATGAATATCAAGGGAAATATGCAAGTCAGTATTTTATGATAGGTTTCAGAAAGCTGTATAAACTTCAAGTGGCTCCAGAGATCAGCATTTGACTGTACTTTGTTTATAATACAGTGTTATTATTGTCACCACACCAAAACAGCCTATGTTAATATCAAGGAAATATTATCATTTGTCCTTAGCTATTGACGTACTTCTCTAACTGATCAAGTACACTTGAGCTTACATTTATGCTTTTGCTTGTCAGTGCATGGGAAGTCACACTGGTATATCATGCACCATGGAATTTCTTTTTTTTCAATATCACACCAATTCATTATTTGTCCCTGAAAAGAGCAACTTATTCTAACAGGAACTGGAATGAATTACTGAGCACAAGAAATGCTACTACTACTTCTTAGTATGGAAGGAAAAGAGAACAATGAAATTTTCAAGCCATTTGAAAGAAAAACAGAACATAAAATGTGTTAGAGAGAGGAAACAGGTTTGCCAGGATACATAGCTTGCTGGAAAACTGAATTACAGACTGCTCTAAGAGAAATAAATGTTTTATATCAGTTAAATAGAAATAGTAATGTGTGGCTCTTGACATGGGTAAGACTTAGGTTTCAGAATTAAAGCTTTATGAGTAGGACTTAGAAACAGCACCTCATGATGAGAAGTCTTCATCAGGCACTTACCTGTTGACCTCACTGGGGAATCTGGTATTGTACCTGTGGAAGCATGCTTAATCTGCTGGAGTCAAGATAAACTCAATATAGACTCAATTTCCTATGTCCCCGAGGCTGAAGACTACAAACGGACATGACGCTGAAGGATAGCATCCAGATGCCTCAGCAGAGTCATTTAACTAATTCATCTCTAGTGGCAATCCATAGAGAGAAAGAAAACATCCTTTTACACTCGCTCTTGAATTGCTGCCATCTGGGGAACTTCCAATGAAAGACCTGACTCTAATGAATGGACAACAAATGATCAGAATCCATTAAAGGATCTTACTGGCAAGAGAAAAGATTAGTCAGTGTTACTCTGGCTCTTGAATGCCTCCTTAGCGATCATCTATTGAAGACTTGGTCCGCAGAGGGTGGTGCTACTCGGAAGGGCTGGGGTATTTATGAGGCGTTGTTTAGCGAGAGGAAGTCCGGTCATTGGGGTGCTTTCTTGAAGGGGCTGTTAAAACTCAGTTCCTTCTAGTCTCTTTGTGTCCTGGCTATGAAGAGAATAGCTTCTCCCATGCCATACATTCCTACCAGGATATTCAGCCATGACATGGGCTCAAAAGCAACAGTGCCAGCCCACGGCAGACTAAAACCTCCAAAACTGTGGGCAAGTTCAATCTATTCTCTTTGTAGCTATTTCATCAAAATAATGGAAAGCTGACTAACATATTCAGAAATGACAGAAAATATTCTTGATCAACCAGAATGTTAAGACAAAGTAGAAATATAAATTGAACAAAATGTAACAACATCTACCAATTTATTGATCATTTTGAGTGCTGATGAGAATAAAGCTGAGGCACCATATTATAAAATTTGTTTGCATTTTCTAAAGGTGAAAACTTCTACATTTGATGGCCCAACAAGTTCACTCCAGATTCCAAGAGTAGTGAGCATATGCATGTTCCACAAAACATCCAAAATGTTCACCACAATAACATATAGCAATGGTAAACTACTGGTATATAGAACAACATAAGTGAATCTTTTAAAACTAATTCTACTAGTCAAACACAAAAGAAAACCTGTTCTATCATTTCATGATTTTATTTGTGAGAAATTCAAAAGCAGGCAGAACTCTTCAATGATGGCTAAAGTCAGAATGGCGGTTTGGAGGGCGGGATACTGATTGTGTGTGGGAATAAAGGAAGCACCTGAGATGACTGTTGTATATATTCATATGTATTTGACTGCAGCTTGAGACTTTAAATATATTTACATGTATAAATTGACATATTTGCTCATTGTACATTGTATCAGGGTTCACTGGAGGAATGGATTTAATATAAATAAAAGTGATATATGAAGTGTTTACCAAGTAGGCTACATCAGTCAGTGCTCGCCATAGAAACAGGCTTAATACAGGATAGATAAATATATAATGATTTAAAAGGTAGGCTTACAAGGGCCGTGTGCACAGTCAAGCATGGAAGGGTGTGAAAGGGCTGTCTGTGTGCTGGAGATCTTAAGGATCCAGTTTCACTGGAGGAAGGCCTGGAGCTCAGTGTAGAGTCCTGGGCAAGCCCTCATCAGGAGGCTGAACATTCTGCATGAAAGTCAGAAGTCTGCACTGGAAGTCAGGAGACGATGCCCACAATGAAGGATGAAGGCTGGAGCTCCTCCAATGAAACAGCTATGAGCCTTCCTTCCTCATTTCCCTTTTATTCCATTCAGGCTACAAGCCTAGTAGTTGGTGCCATTCATACCAAGGGTAGATAGTTTCATAGAGCAAATCCCTTCTACCACACCCAGAGCTATGCTAATCCAATATACTTGGGTGTTCTTACTCTAGTTGAAACCATCAGTTAACTATCACATAGGATTGCAAAGGCTGCCTTTAGAAAAATGCAAAACTAGAGAAGGGGAAAGATGCAGTCAAAAGTCAAAGGCTAGGAGCTCATTGCAGATTATGGTGTTAGACCTTATCAGAAAGCTTAAGGGTCTACGTTAGTAGGCTGACGTGTGTGCTCTGGAACCAGCACAGAAGGTTGTGCACTGGAATGCTGAGCAAATGTCCAAAGTGGTGGCAAAGACTGGATCTCCTCCAAAGAAACAAATGGGGCAGACTTGCTTCTTCTTACCCTTTTTTTCATCCAGTCTGCACACCTATTGGTTTGTGGCCCTCGGACCTGGGGTGGGGCTTTTCTCTTCAGTAACTCCATCCTTCAGCCTTCACAAATCCATTAGGCATCTTGTATTGAAATGGACACACAATTAACTATCACACGTTATAGATGTTACTCCATTGTAAAGTTAAAAAGGAAAACTAATAAGAGAATAAAAGACTTTAGATTATGACTTTAAATCTACTCTTTTCTTTTCCTCAGAAGATACTCTTTATACAACTAAGAATATTTCCCATTCAACTAATTCATTAGATGAATAGAAGAATATTGCCAAAATATATAGACAAAAGAAATGAAGGAAATGATGGTAGATACAGATACGGCTAGACTAGCTCATGTCTCTAGTAGATGTTCTAGAAGTATTAAATAAATAAGGATCAGATAAATTACAAATAATATAAATGTATATTCTTAATATTAAGAAAGGTTTGCATTTGTAGGTTATGAGGTTATAGAATGCTCCAAAATCATGGTAATTTTTAACTCCAAGGATAAAAAGAAAGACATCAAGATAGAAAGAGTGATTGACTTACAGAGGAGAAATAAATTAAATCATGACATTTAAAACAAGAATCCAAAACAGATTGAAAATTTTCAGCAAAAAAAAAGCTATCTCTAGGTTTTTTCAAAACAATATCTAATTCATCATCAAAGGCAAAAAAAAACCTTGGGGGGTCATTCTAACTATTCACCAGGACAATTGAGGGCTCTTAACTGCCCCGCAGATGTGATACCTGCATCAGTAGCTGTGGGACCGCCTATTTACTGAATGTCTACCTGGATAGTATCTCCTCATGCACTCTCCATTCATTATATCAAGCTGTATGGAAGCATAGAGTTAAAACATTTCCCACATATTCAGAAAATAACAAATTATGGGTCAAGAATCCAATACAGACTTATATTGAATTCTCCCTAAACTCTGACCTTGAGGGACTTGCAGCTTGTGCTCAGAGTTACCGTAATGCACAACTAATGTTTTATTTCCTTTACCATTTAATATAGGCTTCATCATTTTATGAACTAGAGAAATGTAACTATCTTTTGGAGAAAAACAATCATACATTTTTCACTGTCTAATCAAAGCCCACACTATGCTTTTAGTTGACTATGATTCCCCATAGACTGGAAAATACAGTATGTCCCAAATCTTCTGGATGTCTTACTTGTCAAGAGCTCTAAGTTTAGACAAATTCTCAGCATAATATCTTGGTTATTTAGTTTCTTCAAATGCAGAGATTACTAGCACACTGAACCTTTTGTTGACCAACACATAGAAAGTGGTTATTGATCTGACAATAAAAGAAAATTTAGGAAGGAGCTTCACAGTTCGGGAAAGAGGAGAGTAAGTTCTTTCCAGCAATGGATATGAGATGTATATATAGGAAATATGTTTGAGTTGAAAGTTTTCAAATTTAGTTCACAGCTGGAGCATGTTCAGAAAGATATAAAATGAAGAAACAATTATATAATTTCTCTAAATTAGAAAAGTTACGAATGTTTGGAAAACTTTGAGGTCAAAAGAATTTCTATGTAATGATAGATGCTGAAACACAACTACATTTTCCAATCAACAGTGACACTAACATCATTATTATCCTTCTTCTCTTCATTACCATTATTACCAAGAAACTTGTGGAAAAACTTCCAGGAGAATAATTATGGGAATTTTTTCTAGTAATGAATTTGACAGTGTTTTTCCAGTTTCAATGTTCAATTTTAATTATGTTCTTTAATTTTGGGCTACTGTTGTAGATATTTGTTTTTAAATACTTTATCTCAATCTATGGTGGGTTTCAAATTTATGTGACTAAGCAGAAATTTCTTTTTACACCTCAAAGTGAAATTTTTTTGGAAATTCAATAATTTTAACGGGTAATATGGTATGTTCTGAAGCCTCATTGTTATGGGGCTTTCTGCCCCTTAGTTTTTTCCAGCAGTAGTATCTTGCAAGTTTCATCTGAGTTTCCCTTTAAATTTCTTTTGCACACTAATTCCTTTGTCAACTCCCCTATGCTCTACCACCTCAAAATGTGTAGTCTTTCCAGAACTCTGTCTACAATTTGTACTCCTTCAAATTTAATGTATGTTTCATATAATTCTGTTATCCTGACTTCCACAGAACAATTTTAAACAATAGGTTCTAGGAACAACTCCAAATGATTATTAGTAAGATAAAAATCTCAATAGTTTGGGAGTTTGCGTCTAGAGATTCTGTCCTGATCTTGTTATTATTGTTGGGTTTGGTGCAAGACACTATTTGAAAATACTTAAAACTTTAGCTGCCTTCTCCAAAAGCAATTTTTCCACAATATCTTATGAATTAATTCACAATATCTTATGAATTAAAAAGTCATATACATTTGTCAGGGGGAAATTTTACCTCTACATCTGTGATTAACTCATATTAAAGGCATAAAAATACAGTCAAATGAGAGTATTTGATATCCAAATTCCTTTTTATATTGTACTTCAATCTTTTCCTTTTTCATCAAGATTAATTTTTTAATTCAGTCATAAATATAATTAAATTTCTTTTAAAACCTTGGGTTTGCACTGAAATGAAAAGTCATTATAGAATCAAGGAGATTTCAAGTATGTTCATTTCTATCAATAATACTGATTATTCTCTGAAATATAATTCAGTGCTCTTAAGATTATAAAATTGCTTCATTTATCTTGAAGGTAAGAGAATTAATGAGGTGATACCTGGCCAAGCAATTTCAATTCAGAAGCTGACTCTGTGTGATTCATTCTTGTCATTATTGCTGCTTGTTGTATTTATTTTTATAGGTATGATGAATATGGTTTTAATTTATTATGGTTGCATTGATTGTATTGCCATATTAAATCACCGAGACAGATATTGCCATATGATCTTCATATCTCTGAAACTCTTTTTTATTGGCCAAAGCATGGGGAATCTCTAGATTTTTTAAATGTTCATGTGAATTACTCCATAATTAATTTTTTATTAGTTATAGTTATTGAGAGCTATGTATCAGCCACTGTATTAAGTGTTTAAAAAACACATTTCTTTTACTTTGAAGCAACCCTGGAAGCTAAGTATTATAGCCAGTAGATCATTAGCTAGTGACTGCATTTGAATTTAAATCTAGGACAATCTTGATTCCCTTTCTACTATTTGTTGTGAGCTGCACCAGTGAGGTCCCAAAGAAATTAAAACACATCCTCTTTCATTTTTGCAAGCTAAGTACTAGCTTTCCCTTATAATTATTTAGTTCTCACATTATTTTTGGTCTTGGTAAACTATTTTCCCCTATTTACTTATCTATACTATTATTATATTTCTGATAATAATATTTACAAATTGGTAAATCCTATATAATTTTATATTCACTTTTAATTTCAATACCCCCAGCATGCTTTATAGAAAGCCAGAAAGGGTATTATGAGTCCTATTATTTTTTCCAGAGGAGAAATCAAGGTTAACAGATGGCAGATTGCTAATTTATATTAGAAAATTATAAAACAGTAAAAATAAAGAGGAAATTGAGAATTCAGATGAATGGGTAGTTGTCCCATCACCATATTACACAGTCTCAAGAAACAGACTTTTAAAAATTATACTTATTGTTTCTGTGTTCTGCCCTGGGGCTTGGTGAACGTGCTTCTAGGTTTGCCTTGATGGGTTATGGAGGTGTGGCCTTGGGGTCCGTATAAGACTTCTGGCCCCTCCTGCTCTGCTGTGCTCCCCCTGCTGTGTCCCAACAACTCTGAACTTCAGCCCTGTCTCTGCCTTGGAGCCAGCCAACCACGGGCTGAAACAGTGAGCTCAAATAAATCTCTCCTAACTTCAGTTGTGGGTGTCACGTAGTTTGCCCAACAACAGGAAGGTTGAATGATAAAACCAGTGGAAGCGATTTCTTTAATCAGTACAGTAGAGCACATATAAGACATACTTACTCATATACCATACAATGTACCTATCTGTTATCTACTCATATATAAATATGTACACACATAGATGATAGATAGATAGACAGACAGACACAGTATGCTCCACCAAAGCATTGCCAGGTTAGATTTGAGCTGATTGTGACACATAATAATAATATTAACACAAAGTATACTAGTTATTCATTATTTACCTGACTCTTTGTTATAAGACTTACACAAGTCTTGCATATATTTGGAAAATTTAATAAACTAATATTAAATACATAAGGAAACTGAAGACTGGATATGTTACTTACCTAAGATCACTGGGAGAGTCAGAATTTTAACATAGACATTTATATTAGTTCTACAAATACTTAAAATCTCACTAAAGAATAGTTTATGTATTTTCTCTCTTTTGGTAGCAATTATGCTAAAATACTCCATTTGATATTGAATTTTATTAAAGGCAAATTAATGTATTTAATAGATCTTCCTTACTTCTAAAACTTGCAGGGATCATCTGTCTGTCTTCTTCAATGGAGAAGTCGATGTTCATTTTTCTCCCCTGTTTCCCAGGGGCATATATTTCCACTTTCTTTTATTTGTTAATTTTTGCCTGAGCTTAACAAGTTATACTCAAGGGAAAGAAAGCCAGGATCTTAGTTCTAGCATTCAGTTGTTTGAAAATATTATGATGATAGCTTCGAAGTGATGCTTTTGCTGTTTTTGCGCTGAAGCCAGTACAAACCAGCACCTTCACCACTCCCTAAATACATACCCTACACTTCACCCCTCTCTCAGCTGAGTAAAGGAGGATCATTATCAAATTGATTCTAGCTGATGATGTACCAGGGAGAGAGTTGGGCATTAGATATCCTTGATGTTCAGCCTTTGTAAACTAATTATATCTATTAATCATGCAAGTTCCAGGATTTCTTTCTTCCAGTAAAAATGTCCCTATAAGGCAACTTAGACATTTTAAAAACTTCATTTGTTTCCTCCCATTTATTTTTATCCATCCAAAGCTTTATTTGTGTAACTTATCTGAGTTAGATATTCTGAAATAAATTATTTACAAGATAATCAGAATAAAATTTATAATAGTTTAATTAGGCATTTAAGAACGTGAACATGAATGAATACAAAGTTATTGGAAAAGTCATCTAAATTTGAAATACATACTTGTGGTGAAACAGAGGTAAATAGCGCTTATTCGTTCATCCTTGTGATGTTTTCCTTTTAATTCAAGACATTAAAATATGCGTAAAATGATCTCGTAGCAATAATCATTTCTGTGTCCTGGAGAGGGGAAAGATAAGGATCATACACAAGTTTATTCTAACAGGTAACAGGGTGGGTTCAGAAAAGGATCGCTGGTTTTCTGACTCTTCAGCTACAACTGTCTTCATCAGGAATAACCAACCTCAAAAACAGAAATAACGCCTTGTAGCCATATCCTTTAGAGGTTTCTGGGACAAATTCCCGCTACGCAGACAAAGTAAGGACCTGCGAAGGTAAGAAGGTGTTAAATCTGGGTTAAATGACAAGTTTCACTGACACAAAGCATCTTGTGGTCCCTCAAGTAACCCAGATTCTCACAACTCCCTTGAAGGGCACAATGGCGCTGACTGCTCAGCAGAGAAGGAGTGATCTGTTGGAGCTGGACGATGAAGATGGGAGGGACACACAGCTCTTCTCATGGCCGGGGCTTCGTAAATATCTTCCCAAATACAACTTGGACTTTTTAAATATCAGAGATTGGAGAAAAGTTCTTGTTAGACTGGTAACCGGGAAAAAATGGTCTTATTTGTCCTGGGAAAATCAGAGGAAATGAATTATTTTTATGAGACAATCTCTGGTGCTGTGTGAAAAGTTTCATTACATCTGAATAAGCTTAAATTGTGAGTGATTTCTAATAGTCCATATATTTCAGTGAGGCGCTCTCCTCGTACATGTAAGCGTGGGTGGGATTTTATTGCCACTATCAGCAGCATCACAGATTACTTTCCTGCTTTAGATTTTGTTCTTGTTTATCATATGCTTCATTCTGTCTGAAATTTATCACTTACATTTCCCAGAAAGAACAAAGAAACACTATTATCTGGCATCTTAACACTAAAAGCCCTATTTTTTTCTTTTATTTCCAATTCTGCTGAAGTATTCTTCAGCTCTTGTGTTTTCTTTCCAAAACTGTTACAACTAAAGTGAAACATGAGACTACATTGCAGAAGTCGTTTAAGCAGCTTCTACAGCAAGTCGGACAATCACAAAGACATAAATTCTGTTATGTTGGAACCATGAAGTGGGTGAAGGTCACTGAAAAGTCTGAATATTCTGCCTAAGCCATTTGGCATTAGACTTGAATGACCGAGATTAAACCATCTACTTCAGGATATAATTGCAAATGTTAATTTTAATGCTATGAACACAAATTAATCCTGAAAATAAAATCAACATTGAGAAAAACATTGAAGTATATTTTTCTATAAAATAATCAAGCTAATTAATCTAAAAATCTTAAATAAATCGTAGTCATAGCTAGGGATTTTTGGAAAAGGGCAACAATCAATGCCAATTATACACAGATAAAATTCCAAAATAAAAGTTTTCCAAACAAATGTTCAATTTCCAGTGCCGTGTGTCAGTGATTAGTAACAGGAGTCCCCAGTCCACCGATCACACACCAGTATTGCCCACGCCCTTTCAGGAACTGGATCATATCACTGGAAGTAGCAGTGTGCAAATAAAGTGTTTCACGTGCATCTACAGCTGTGCTCCCTCACTGGCATGAAACCTCAGTTCTACCTCCCCAAGAATAGTGGTGGCTTTTGATTCCTACAGAAACAAGAGCCCTACCCTTGTGAAGTACACAGCACAGGATCTAGGCTGCAGGGTCCCTCTGGAAATCCAGTGCCTGATGATCTGAGTTGGAGTTGGGGAACGAAATAACTATGTATTTTAAACATATACTAATAATAAAAATAAACAATAAGAAATCCACACATACACACTCATATATGGAAAACATGTCTTCCGTGAAACTAGTCCCTGATGTAAAAATAGTTGGCAACTGCTGATTTATAATATCGAGATATTCTTACAAAGTACCAGGAGACACACATACAAACAGAATGTAAAAGCAAATATCCATTTTTTATTGTTAAGTCTTTAATTGTAAGGATCAATTTTAAGGGATTAATTGTGATTTCTTTATTGCACATGGTGGGGTATCTGAAGAGAATGAAATACTACATAAAGGAAGAACAATTGTGAAAACTTATGTGACATTATACATACAAGTCAGAAAGGGCTGTTCATTGTTTAATGCAGGAAGTAAAATAAAAATCAGAAATATGCAACAATTTAAAAAATCTTAATTGCTATAGTACTCTGTGATTAAGCAGGTTTGCCTCTAACTATGTACATATATAAAACAAAATAATATTTGTTCACCAAGAGATACATACAAGAATGTTTATTAACTACAGCCTTATACCGGGAATTTTTCAAATGTCCATTAACAGGACACTGGAAAAAAGTTGTAATATATTAATTCAGTGGGATACTATGCAATAGTGCAAGGGAAGATAAAATAATCTTAGGTTTGGATGCATTTTGTATGTATTTTGTTGCCATAAAGCAAACAAGACAGAAAGACTACCTATTTTATAATTCCATCTAGGTGAAGCTGGGAAAGAGTTAACATTTATTACTAAAGGAAGAAGTCAGGATAGTCAAGTTACCTCTGGAGGCCAGGTGTTCTCCATGTAGGAGGAACACAGGAAAGTATTTGGGAATTTAAAGTATTTGCCTTAATCTAGATGGTGATGACATAGGTGTAGAAAATGCAAATAAAAAAACCCTACAAACTACTATTTTGAGTGCATTTTTGCAACTTTTTGTGTGTATTCATAATTCAATTTAAAAAGAAACCTAGAAGCAATATCAGGTTCCTATATTAGGAACGAATACCACAGAGAGGTATAACTCCCCAACTGATGGGTCTATGTACAAGTAAAAGAGAACAAAGAGAGGGGAAGGGCATAGCTTTTAGCCTTGTATACCTCCATTTCCAATGGTCCTCAAGATTATTGGTCCTTGAAGGATGATCAAATTATTTCTTAGCCAACATATGTTCGTGGGTTAAATGATAATACTGCATTGGACATAGATTGGGCCGTTTTCCAACAGCTGTCAGATGTAGCAGATACTTTACATAAAGCTCACTGAAAAACTTGATTGCAAGTCAAACTTACCTTTTCTTTAATTAATTTAATTTAATAACCTCTGCAAGTTTGCAGAAGTGACAGTTCATTTTAGATGTCAGCTAGACTGGATTAAGGAAAATCTGGAGCCTGGTAAAGCATTATTTTGGATGGATCTGTGAGAATATTTCCAGCAGAGTTTGGCCTGTGAGTCTAATTGGACCAGTCCATGGACCTAAAGAGAACAAATAGAAAAGATAAATTGGTCTGAGTGCTGGAATAGACTTTTTCTGTTGCCTTGGACATCAGAACACCAGGCTACCTGGGCTTTAGACTCCAGAACTTATACCCTGACTTCTCAAGTTTTTGGTCTTGGACTGAGAGTTACACCATTAATTTCTTGGTTATGAACCTTCATTATGGGATTAAGCCATTTTATTGGCACCCAGAGCTTCAACCTATGGGTGACTTGTCATGGGATTTCTCAACCACCACAGCTATATGATCTTATTGCCCTGATAAATCCTCTCTCATGTATCTATTGATGTATCCTATCAGCTTTGTTTACCTGATTCTCCAGAGACTAATACTGGACATAAAAATACACTTATTTGGCTGGCATTAAAGGGCAAAATAAAGGGTATGCCTGTAGATTCATATGTAAGCTGAAATGTAAAGATACCATTAGGGAGCTGTAAGCCAATGAATGAACTGTTGAGATGTGCAGCATAGACTACATTGACAATGGTGTAGAGAACATCTTAGGTGTAGCAGGCTGAGCACTTAGGAGAAAATTACAGAAATCCAACCAATTAGTGATGAAGGCCTAGATTACATGTTGAAGACCAGCCTGAACTGCATAGCAAGTCCCTGTTTTGAAAAAAAGAGAGAAAGTTGTTAATAAATGTCACAAGGGGGAACATAGGAATCAGGGTCTTCTAGAATAAGATATGTGAAATATGAAACCGAGTTCAGCACTGTTTGGGACTCTGGTTAGTCAGCAACCATCCTGTTTTACATGAATTAAATCTTTTAATATGCAAACAACTCAATGTTCCCATCCTCACCAAATGAGTGAGAGCACTGAAGTTCAGAGAGCTGATGTCACTTTGTCAAAGTTGCACAGGTACAAGTGGCAGAATGAGATCCTCACTTAGACTGTTTACCTACATGAATATCACATACAATAAATACAGCTTTCCAGGAAGACAGGGACACTTTTAGGTAATGAAAGGCATAAGAAAGTAGAAGTAATGGCCTGTAGCACATGGTGCATTTTTTAAGGCTCAAGAGAAAATATTCTGTTCCTGGAAAATATTGCAGAAAAATTTGGAAGGGTGGGAAATGTAGTTAGCGGAAGGAAGATGGTCTGTATACCGGAAGACCTCTCAGCTGTTGTAAATATGGGGACTTTTTCATGAAAGGGAAAAGGTCTGAGCTACAGAAATGATGAAAGTTAAAAGAAAACTTTAGTTTCTAAGAGATTTGAGTTTCTAAACTTCCAAAAATGGTATAGTGATTATCCTTATCTATATTTATCTATATCTATATCTGTCCAATCCGTATCTATCTATATCTATGTCATCTATCTCTATATCTATATCTACATCTATAGCTATATCTGTATCCATATCTGTCCTTAAGTAGGCATAATTAGCACAAGTTTATAAAGCTCTTTGTAAATTCTGAAATTGTCTAAATTTTATTTATATATGTATGCTAGGCTTTTTTTTTCTGGAAAGAATGTGTAATCTGTGGTTGTGATGTGGGATTGTTGTGTAAAGAAATGGAACACCGAGGCCTTTTTCCCAAGGAAGCAACTTTATTCAAATCCACTGACTTAGTGGATTTGTATCCAATGGCTAAGTGCCTGGCATAGTTGTACACTTCTGTACAATTTTCTTGTCTCTATCTCTCTTATGTGTGCATACACTAGCATTTTATAGTCTGGTTGGGTATTCATTAACATTCTTCAGTCTGGTTGGGTAGAATTTATGTTACAGAGTTATATCAGAACTACACATAGGTGTACAGAGGCTGATATCACTACAATGTAAAGAGTTCCTTTTGGGAAGGGCAATACCCCAGTGGTTTATAATTAATGTGTAGTAGAAGAAAAAAATAAGGTAGCATGAGTTAAGGACTTGCCATCATTATTTATACAGCTGAGGAAAAGCAAAACATTTCTTAGTACCAGGTATAAATTGTATTTTCACCTTGCTGAAGATTTCACCAGCTCTTTAGCTTCTATCTCTAGAAGGCTCTATTTGCATTTCCTTTTGGAAATAATGTAGGCATGATTCACAGAGGTCTGTTTTTTCTTTACACAAGAACCTAGGATTCATGGACATGAAAAGGTGCAAGAAAAACAGATGCAGAAAGTATGGGCACAATGTCCTTCCGGAATAAAGGGTGGAAGGTGAACACACTATACAAAAAATGTGTGCTTTTGATACTGGATTTCCTCCAGGAGGTTGCAAAGAACTGAATGGTTGAAATCTTGCAAAGCACATCTGATTCCTCAGGGAAAATACACAGAGCTAGTTCTCCCTGTACCTCCTTAACCAAATGTATTGAAGGTAGGTTTTAAGTGGTCTATGGTGAGGCTCCTGCAGAATAGCCCCAGTGGAGCAAGTGAGGACAGTGAGATTATGGGGAAAAAAAGGTGCTAATACACCATTTTCATAACCTGCTGAGAAATTACATCAACTTATTTGTGCATTATGTCGGTGCAAATTTGTAATTGACAAGATAAAGGAATTGCTTTAGTATTTGCTTGTTCTACAAAAGTGTTTTAAGATTGTTAGTCCTTATTTTATTTTAAGGAAACATTTCTTTCCATAACTTCTTCCTGTTTTGAAGAGCCCCTGCTTATATACTTCATGTGAGCAAACGAACTCTGGTCCTGTACAGTCAGCCCATGTTGCTGATTAATACAGACTGCTGCAACTGAATTGGTTTTGCAGTAATTCTTTAAGCAACCAAAGTTAACAGACTACAACTATATTTTTTCAAATATATGCATAACAATGCACTTAATTTATTAATATCTCATGCCTATATTTTTGATTCAGAGACTATTTAAAACTATTGTTCTGTGATTTCTTCCCACTCTTCCATTCTCTCTCTCTTGACCTTTTCCTTCCTTCCTCCATCTTTCCTCTCTTCCTCTTTTCCTCCCTAAGGGAAAGGAGCATATAGTCTATGCTGTTTCTTAAACAATATTCAACTCACACTGGTTCATTTTAGTGTATCTAATTTCATCAGGATAGTTTACCTAGCATAGCCCCACAGGTAATTTTTCTGTATTTCTTAAATGGAGATCAATATTATTATACCTTTTACAACACAGTAGCAAAGACTTTTGGAGAAACAATAGGAAAAAATTATATTTCTATATAGACTGTATATTTCAGTGATTATAAGGAGGAACTCACAAAAGCACAACAATCAAACATAAGCAAGCTTTCCTGTCTCTTCTTAGACGTTATGACTTAGGATTTGTCTGCCATTTCTACTACATAGGGCTATAGAATTGCAATACTTTTGTAGCTGTCTGATTACTGAGCACAGGCTGAATTTTACCTCTTCTTTCTCCAGCTGGGAATCTGAGATATTGGCAGGAGAGGACATGGGAGAAATTTTGTTTGCTGTAGCTAATCTTACAGTCCATCAGCACTTTAGTTAAGAATAATCTCACTTCATTAAATGTGTTTATTTGTCAGTGTTAAGCTTCCTTTTGAAATGTGCTTAACTAATAACTACTGTCGCTTTAAGGTTCTACTTCCCACAAGCAAGGAATGAAGCTGTGGTGTGACAGGGAAAGGGACCACTCGTGCTTTAAGCTAAGTGAGCAGTCCAGGGTCATTTGGGTATTTTGGACTAAGAGATTAAAACTTTCCTCTCATGCTGTGAAAAGTAAAGTTTATGCTTTAGTTTTTAAGAGCTCATTTTGAAACAATTTTTATAAATTCTCAAATTGAGAAAAAGCCTTTTATTACTTATTTTCTTAAATTCAATAATAAGACAGTGATGTTCAGGATGGCAGTAAGGTGACAATAAACACATTGAAACCAAGTATAAATAATGATTGGACTTCTTTTCAAGTTATGATGCAAAGGCTTATGTATGAAACAAACATGCCACATACACACACACACACACACACACATGCACATAGAGTTTTCTCCCAAAACTTCATGCCATATGAAATGATCGATCTTGACAATAATATGTAAGTATAATGCTCATTGTGATATGATTCTTGTATCTATTAAGCTACTTTCTATTTGATGGTAGACATTTACTATTTTATGATAAATACTTTTCCTTTAGCTGTGCTCTCTGCCAAATAAAAGGTAACATAACCAACTCAAAAATGCAGTCCCTTGCACAAAAACTCAAAAAACAAATTTCATATTCTTTGGGTATGTTCCAGGCCCTAGAGTAAACATGAGTTAAGCAGAGCTTTTACATCTGTTGGTGAATAATATCCCTGCTTGATCCCTATCTTTGATTTCAATAATCTCACAGGGACTCAATTTTACTGATATTTTGAAATATACTGTAAAATTATTTCAGAAAATAATTTTCTAATAGACCACATATTAGCTGACAAAACATGTTTAAGTAAAATGGAAGCCATCCCATGCATACTATCTGACCATAGCACAATGAAAGTGAAAATCAACAAAAAAGGAAATCACAGGGGCTGGGGATTTAGCTCAGCGGCAAAAGCGCCTGCCTGGCAAGCGCAAGGTCGTGAGTTCGGTTCCCGGTACCGGAGAAAAACCAAAATACCAAAAAAAAAAAAGGAAATCACAAAAACTATGTAAACACAAGGAAATTAAACAACACCCTTCCGAATAACCAATGGTTCACAGAGGAAATTAAAGATAAAATTAAATAGTACATAAAATTGAACAATAATGTCAATATAATGTACCAAAACTTATAGGACGCAATGAAAGCAGTCCTACAAGGGAGATTTATAGTGATGAACTCACACATGATGAAAACAAAATGAGCTTAAATGAATAACCTAATGTTGAACCTCAAACTTCTAGGAAAAGAAGAACAAATCAAACTCAAAGCCCATATGAGAGAAGAAATTAAAAAGATAATAGCAGAAATGAATGCAATAGAGACCAAGAAAGCAATTCAGAAAATCAATGAATTGAAAAGTTGGTTCTTTAAAAGGATAAATGCAATTGATAAACTATTAGCCAACCTTATCAAAAAGAGGAAAGAAAAGATATTCAAACAATTAGGAATGAAAAGGGCTAAATAACAATGGACCCCACTGAAATCCAGCAGACCATCAATACCTACTATGAGACTATACACTAACATGAAAAACACGAAAGAAATGGAAAGATCCTAGACACAATCAAATTGCCAAAACTAAACCAAGAAGACATAAAAATTCTAAATAACCCAATATCAACCAATGAAATTTGGAATTAAATTAAAAATTTACTGACAGAGGCTGGGGATTTACCTGGGCAGCCCAGCGCCTGCCTGGCAAGCGCAAGGTCATGAGTTCGATCTCCGGTACCAAGAAAAAAAAAATTACTAACAAAGAAAAGTGCAGGCCCTGACAGATTTACTGTTGAATACCTTTAAGAAATTTAGAGAACTAATGCCACTAATGTTGAAACTCTTTAAAGAAATTGAAAGGGAAACAATACTTCCAAAAAATTTTATCCAATGAAAGCTGCAATGGTCAATGTGAAACAGTAAATTGGGGGTAAAGACTTTGAAGAAAGATGTAAGAACGTAATTACACATTGATATATTAGTCAGGTTTAGAGGAAATGTAGCTTGAAAAGCTAAAATTTTTAAATGATGACACTAAAAGGAAGAGCAGAGCCATCACAGTCCTGTAACACAAAGATTAGAATTCCAGTAGACTGCAGTGGTGTAAGAAATTTAGCAAGATTCTGTCTTGAAATAAAATTGAAAAAAAAAAAAAAAGTTCTGAGATTGTAGCTCCGTAGTGGAGCAGTTTCGTAGCGTGTTTGAGACCCTTAGTTCAATCACCAATACTAAAAACAAAAATCCACACTCATTCAAATTTAGTCCACTAAATAAAGCTCCAAGCTCTCTGTTGAAAACTGAGAAAGCCACGTAATAAACATCGAGGAAGGCTGTGCTTCACCAAACTGACTACTGCTTAACACAGTGTGTGGCTGCACAGGTGCAGGCGGCCCCTGGTCTTGGAATTTAGGAAATTGGAAGGTAATTTTCTCTCTGGAAGAAGATAGACTTAACGCAAAATTTTTATACACAATATTAGAGTCAATTAAAAATTATCTCATGTGTCATAATATGGAAAGCATATAAAAAACTTATCAGAAACAACAATCAGAGCAAATCAATAAATGTCCCAGATGCTATATTTAATGATGAGCTGCATAACAATGATTAATTTTTTAAAATACAGAAAAAGCGTGAAGACAAAGATCAAACAATGAGAAATTTATGCAGATCATTTTTATCTTCAAAATAATCATCAAGGAATTTTAATACTTTAAAATCAATCAGCATGATTCACATATCAACAGACTAAAAAGAGCAACGGTCATTCTGACAGATACAGGAGACTTTTTTATGACTCAGTATTTATTTAAATCAAAAACTCTAGGGGCTGAGGGTATAGCTCAGGGGCACAGTGCCTGGCAAGCGCAAGGTCCTGAACTCGATTCCCAGTAACAAGCAAACAAAAATCACTAAGAAAATTAAGAAAAAACACCATCAAGGGAAAAATCTAGAGCTAACTTCACATCTAATGATAAGAAGGCAGTGATATTCTACCTCAATACTCCTACACGACATTATGTAGAAATTTAAGCAGTACAATAGTACATGAAAAAAGAAATAAAATGAAGAGAGATTGAGAAAACAATGGTATCTTCCTTGTCATGATACCATGCCCATAGAAAATTATGACTATTCCACACAAAAGGATAATAGAACGAGGAAGTGATGTTTTGTGTTCACAGGATAAGAGTGAATTGTTCAAACACATCTGTATATTAGTAATAAATGATTAAAACTGTTATTTACCTTTTGTACAGTCAATTTTAAATATATATATTTGTAAGTACAGTACAATTCTATTATATATATAATGCTATATTTATTATATACCTTTATAATTTGCATTTAACATGAGGTATACATGGAATAGCAAAAAAATTTGTGATTTCAGATGTCGCAGCCAGATCACCCTCACATCTGTGATTTCAATCAGGTAACATATAAGATTTCAAGTTACAGTGCAAGTGTACAAACCAATTTTGTCACAAACATAAATCAGTGTAAACCAATCCCAGTCACAAACATAAAAAAAAATTTTAAGAAATATACAAAATGTGCATCATCATATAGCTCAACTATCCACCCATATGTCCAATAAATGTAAGCATTAAATGATTTAAGTAAGATCAGAAATTTTTAAATATCAGTGTAATTGGAGAACAATGTCATCTTTCAGTACTGGAGAACTCACTATTGCTAAGCAGTCAAAACTGTCAGCACTGGTATATAGTGAAGGTATTCTCATGAAAAAATTCACACTTTTGGTTTTGCAGTTTGATTTTTTTTGTTTTATTTTGCAAGTAAAATTTAGCTGATTTTAATTTTACTAGAAATCTATGAGGCCCAGCTATACAGGATAATTTTGAAGAAGAATAAACCTTGAAATATCACAAATGAGGCATAATATTCATTTAAAATGATGTCATGTAAAGCAATAGAAAACAAATGAAAATATCCTATACCTATAGTCTACTAAGCGTAGACTAGAAGACTGTTCCACACGCATATGATAAACTGAAACACAACAGAGAGTGAACGGACTTTTTATTAAATGGTGCTGGGAAATTTGAACTTCATTCCTCCTGCACACCTCCTGCAAAAGTCTATTTCAGATGGATTACAAATATCAGTTTGCAAGGGGAAACAATAAAACTTTTGGACTAAAACATAAGAAAATATTTTTATGACCTCCACTTGTCAAAAATGTCTTACTAAAAACATGAAATGCTGACAAAGGAAAGAAGAAAAGATCAGTGAACCTAGTTATATGCAAAACAACATTTAGAAATTTAAAAAATAAGTCACAGGGGCTGGGGATTTAGCTCAGCGGCAAAAGCGCCTGCCTGGCAAGTGCAAGGTCGTGAGTTCGGTTCCTGGTACCGGAGAAAAAGCAAAAAAAAAAAAATAAGTCACAGATTGGGGGAATATATTTGTACAACATACAGATATCCAAGTATTTGTGTTTAAAATATAAAAGACTCTTTAAAATCCATATAGCAAGGTGAACTAATCAGTACATAATACAGAATACTTTAATACATGTTTCTTAAAATATAATATACAAATAGTGGAGCATTTAAAAGAGGTTCTCAACAATGTTACTTATAAAAATGGAAATTCAAACCATAATGAAGTATTTTCAATTCCAATCAAGATAAAAGTAAAAAGCTGGAACTGCTCTGCTGTCTCCCTGCAACTAATCAAAAGCCTGGAAAAATTTATATAGCAACTGTTCTCTACCGCTGGACAGCACAAGTCGCAAAAGTGTGATCCCTGAAAGCAGGGCACACTGCAAGTAGCAGGAAGACTTGCCATTTCTTCTTAGCAAGAATAAGTAATGACTCATGTGCCCCTTGGTATTGTCATAAAACCTCTGGCACATTTACGTAATGAATTACTACCCAGCAACAATGACTAGTATGTGCAACATCATGGATAAAACTTACAGGCATCATACTAAGTGAAAGAAGACTCAATCTTAAATACATAACACCTAAATAGTATACACAATACGTGATCATACTTACCTATTCTCCATATAGCATATACATAGCTCATATATACACATTATCTGTCTATATATCTGTATATATATAAATATATCTATAATATATATGTTTATATATATATACTGAATATATATCACATATATTCAATAGCTCAGAAAAAGATGTCTATATCTACATGCTCATTAACCTTCTGATCAAAATATACAAGCTATTTTTTTAGGGAAAGGACATTTCCACAGTGGCGTGAAAGAATTTGATATCTGCATGAAAAATGAAACATCTCCTACGTGTCTCCTACTTAACACATTTTTAAAAATTGAAGTTGGTTCCTTCCTTTTCACAATATCTATTGTACCTCCTAGATTTTATTCACTCTTTCAAGTTCTTACACTAGTGAGACAATACAGTGTTTACACATCTGGGTCTGATTAAATTCACTTATGAGTATGGTCTCTACTTATGACCATTTACCTATAAAGGCCTCAAGTTTACCCTTCTTTGTAGCTGAGTAATATTCCATTATATAAAAATACCACAACTTTTTTCATCCATTCCTCAGTTGATAGGCATTTTGGTTGTTTTCATGACTTAGGTATTACAAATTGTACTTCTATAAACATGGGTGGACATATATCACTGTGATATGTTCTTACTTCTGGAAAAATACCAAAAAGGGAAACAGCTTGATTGAATGGAACCTCTAGCCCTAGTTTACTGACCATTGTTAATTTCCTATCACCTTGTCTGAAATTCTGTATTGCCTGCATTGTTTTTGTGTTATTTTGTTAATGTATGTGTGTTTGTTAATACGTTTTTGTTCTTTTATCTTTAAAATTAAAAAAAAAAAATTGAAGTAGATCACTGATTTAAAGATCAGAGCCAAAACTACATTTTTGAAAGAAAATGTAAAGAGATATCCAAACAATTCAGAGGTAATCAAAACTTTCTCGGACACAAAATGTACATTTCAATATAAATTAATGAAATTCACCAAAATTACAACTTCTTTTTGAAAAATAGGATTTAAGTAATCAAAACTCAAAACATATACTGGAAGAAATTATTTTCAATTCATTAGTCTGATCAAGGGTCTGCATTCAAAATCTATAAAGATAGCCTACAACTTTAAAGAAGAGGTCAATAGAATAAAAATAATTAAAATGAGTTTTTATAATTTTTTTATAATTAAGCTTATTGGTACAATTTACATATTCATAATGATCACATTCATTATAGGGAATTTGTATGTGTACAAGATATATCTTAGCTCCTCTTTTTTTTATTCCTCTCATAAAATTTTAAAATACCATTAAGTCGATGAAAAACTTTCAATAATTTTTTCCATCAAGAACTATAATGATGATGTTTAGATATTCAGTTATCACCAAGTGAACCAAAATTATTATACATCACGACAAATCTTTCTGACAGATAAAACATTGCACTGCATGCTGGACTGCATGGAAAGCAACTATTGCTCTGATACATTGCTGGTGGTAAAGTAACATAGTATAACTCCTTTGAAAAAGAATCTGGCAATAGTGCTTTAAAGTTGCAAGTATTTTTTATGGACATAAAATAAAACTCTGCTTTAAAGGAAATAAGAAAATAATCTTAGGATTAATTAGGGAATAAGAAACTAATTCAGATTCATATATAAGTGACCGTGCCCTGAACTCATAGACTCAAGTTACCCAGAATGATACAGTCCCTTGTGGCATTAGTCAAAAGTACTGTTGTAGTCACATGACAAAAAAAAGTCATAGAGCAATACATTTACCAAGGACATTGATAGGTGAATAATGTAAATAGGCTACTGGCAAAGCAGGTAAATTTCTTCTGTAGGTTTTATACTCCGATAGCCTTCTTACCTTTAGGATTGGTGAAACCTAGAGGTCTCCTAAATTTAGCTCTACATTCTGAGAAATGAACCTACTGATCATGAAAATATTTTGTTGGTACAAAAGTTAAAATAACTGCTAGTAAAGGCCCTAAGATAGGTAAGATATCTTACTGGCAGTTTACTTCCCAATCACAATATCTCACAATCACAATACTCCAGTTAGCCAAGGTCAAAGCAGTTTCAGACTCATTAATATAGGTGCAGCTATATT
Organism: Chinchilla lanigera; assembly: GCF_000276665.1. Classification (NCBI taxonomy): domain Eukaryota; kingdom Metazoa; phylum Chordata; class Mammalia; order Rodentia; family Chinchillidae; genus Chinchilla; species Chinchilla lanigera. The sequence goes on along the minus strand of NW_004955438.1, from coordinate 5,966,791 downwards.
AGAGAAATTCAGCACCCAGTACCATACTACCCAGATATTCCAACCCTAGTTATTTACCCACAAAAGTAAAATTAAGTAGCAGAAATATTTGTAAAGGGGTATGCACTAAAGGTTTACTAATATATGTCACAAATTATAAAGAACTCAAATAGTCATCTATAATTGAAAAAAATATGTAGAATATCCTTTCAGTGAAATTCTACTCAGCAGTATCAAAGAAAAAAAAACACTACCAGCATGGATATTAGAACCTTGGTGAGCTGAAAGAAGAGAAATAAAACACAATTCAAGCTTACACTTTAAATAAAACTTTAGTAAAGTGCCACTCATCATGCCACTCATCAGTAGTAACAGAAAATGGCATGAGGACCAAAAGCTAAGATTGGGTAGGTGACTGCCGAGCTCAGGGGGAAGCTGACAGGTTCTGAAATGTCCTACATCTTGACTATAGTGGTAGTGACATAGGTAAATATATTTGTCTTATCACATTGTATATTTAAAATTGGCACAATTTATTTTATGTTATTAATACTTGAAATTAATTCAGAGTTACTATTACCAACTTAACAGAAATAATACATTCATGTAAAACACGACTCCTATGCATGGCTGGTAGGAGTATAAACTTTTACCTTACCATATTTTTAGTGATTTTCTAAAACGAGTATCCACATACCCCATACCCTGATACTTTTATCTCTAGGTATATGCTCAATAACAACATTTATATTTGTTTGCTCAAAGTTGTTGATAGAGATGCTGACAGCAGCCACGTCTGAAGAACTCAAATATCCATGGAAAGTAGAATGAATAGTAAATTGTGATAGATTCATTAAATCAAATCTGTAAGCAGTTGGAACAAATGAACGGCAGCGACATGCAAAAGTAGAGATAAGTCTCACAAGCATAATAGCTCTAGTTTCCTCACTGAACATTTATATTAAGTGAAAAACAACTGTGCAAAAACAACCCATAATCTTAAAATTGATTGTTTTGAGAGAATAATGTATTATTCACACAATATAGTTTTCAAGGTACCATGTACTACATTTCTATTTGTTAAGGCATTAGCAAAGCACCACACGCTGGGTGGCGCGAACAACATGAATTTATTTTCTCATAATATGGAAAGTAGAATCGATATGTATGTGTCAGCAGGATTATTTTTTCTGAAGTCTCTGCCCTTGAAGTACAGATGGCTGTCTTCCTTCTGTGTTTCACAAGGTCTTCCCCTGTCTGTCTGTGTTTTAAATCTCTCCTTACAAGGACATTAGTCATATTGGGTTAGGCTTTGCACTAATGAGCTCATTTTAACTTAATTATTTTTTAAAGAATATATATCCAAATATGGTGACCTTCTGTGGTACTAGAGTGTACGATTTCAGTGAATAAATTTTGTATGGACACGATGCAACTCAAAATAAGGATGCAGATATCTTTTTATTTAAAAAAGCAGTGCACTTTCAACCTCTTTTAACATCTATGGTAACCTATCCATTTGCTACACATCTGGAATGAAACTAGTTATGTGCCACCCTTGGGACACATCAGTAAACAGTCATTTGCGTCATTCTGCATCTTTTGTTTAAAGAAGGATCCCAAAACTAGTGAGTGCATAAAAGAAACGTTGCAGGTGTTTTACGACAAAAGCTCATGATTGTAAGAGTGAACACTTATGGAACACACATTATGTGCTGGGCACTCTCCTATGTGCTTAATAGTTGCTAAAATATTTAAACCTCATGAGAATCGTGATATCACTCTAACTTAAATGACGAAACTGAAGCACTGAAAGATAAACATGTACCTAAGGAAACATAGCTAGTATATAGAAGTGCCAGAATTTAAATATAGGAACTTTAGCTCCAGAGACAAGGTTCATAATGTCTGTAATATACCTGCACATAGCCAAATCTTAAATGACTAGTTATGTAATTTCTGAGGTTGGATTTGGTTAGGGTTATATTCCACCGCAAAATTCCCTTATAACTTTAAGTTCTGGGCTGGGGATTTAGCTCAGCGGCAAAGCGCCTGCCTGGCATGTGCAAGGTCGTGAGTTCGGTTCCTGGTACCGGAGAAAAACCAAAAATAACTTTAAGTTCTATCTGGGTCGATACATTTTTGAAACAAGCCAAAGCTACTCCCTTCTCTGATATATACTGAGAATTCAGTACCATTTGAACACATCCCAGAAGTCCACCCAAGTCTGCTAGACTCATTCCTCATTGTATTAAATATGACTTATGTCACTATTTGGTTATGATTTGAAATTATTTATTTGTATAAAAATATTATAAATTTTATAAATTTTTATGAAGATTTTGTACCTATTGTTAGTGAATGAGGAAGGGATTTTACTGTATTATTAGTTATGCATTTATTTAAATTTTAAATTATGTCAAATAACTGGAAATTTAATATTTACTCTAATTAGGGTAATTATTAAGTGGCATTATGCTGAGATCAGTGTGATAGCATGACCACCTTTTATGGCTTGGGATAGCAAAACAAACCAACTAAGTATATTCATAAAACAGATTTAATTATTTTTAAGAAGAATAATTTCTAAGATATTAAGAAATAAAAATAAGTCTTATAACTATTGATTCAGTATAATTCTACTTTGCCAAAACCATAAGGAGAAATAAAATTATTACTGTTATTCTCTGGCAATTCTAGAATAGATCACAGATCGGATCGATTTTTGGCAGCATGAATAATATTGTAGTGTATACCTTATTTACAGTTTTTATTTAAATAGCTAAGCTTTTCATCCTTAAGATTCACCTTTCACATCTATATTAACAATTTTAAATAATAACCAAATAACTTCATGATTGTGCTTTTGTGACTTCTATTAAGATTTAGTTTCACTGCAGTTATTTGTTCAATTTAATGAATAATTCTTGCAGTTAGAACTTAAGCAGCATTAAATTTTACTCTCTGAAGCTCTTGATTGCATTGTTATGTCTAGACATGCCACACATCTTCCACAATAAGCATTTGAGTTTGACTTCTTAATACTATTGAGATGTTTAGATCATTTATAATGTCTTAGTAATTCATCCATCATATTAATGTCAGGAAAATTTATGATCCTGGTGACACTTCTAGTAAAAACACCATGAAAAGAAGATTAACCACAAGAAACCCATTCATGGTAAAAGAAGTAAGGCTCTTTTCTATCCAGAAACTAGCCTGGCATTTTTTAAAAAAATTGTAATAGGTTTTTTTTTTTTTCCAGTAAATGATGTCAGGTAGAAATTTCTTATGCAGTGCTGTAGGAACATTAGAAAAAGAAAGCTGACCCCTTAATATCTATTTTTCCAACATTTCTTAAAGGCAGGAACATAAAAGCTAGAGTATAATTAATAGCTGATCAAATATAAATTCTGTAACTTTAGGGGAAATTTAAAGTCAATAGTGGTATTTGTTGTTTAAAAATCTATGATAGAGTTTTGAATTTTAAGTCATTTATAAAGATCTTAAGTTACTTGACCAATTCAGAAATCTACTTGAGGTTTTTATTTTTAATCTAATGATATTTCTGTAGCACTATATTCTTCTTTAAAGTATGCAGTCTGCACTTGTCCACACCTGAACTAAATTCTATCTTTAGAAATAAGTGACAAAGCCACTTACTGTTTATGTGTCAGTAGAACAAGCCCCTTCTACCTCTTAGGTCTTGATCTTGTTCTTGCTTTAGAAACAGTTAAGGAGGCAGTTTCCAAAGATTAGATTTTCATTTGCTTCTAAATCTTACAGTTCTGTTTATAAAAAAATTCTCATGTTTAGAATATCAATATTTGGATTCTAAAAGGATTATTTATACCTTGGTAATGAGGAGTTACAAGAAATATATCAGAACACGGACAAGATAAAGGACACAAGAAGAGTAGAAGAAGACTCTGAGATGTCTGAATATGAAATACAACTTCTAGTTTCATAAATTCCTCATTGAAAGAGAATCATAACAGCAAGAGCAGAATAGCCTGGATTGATTTTTAAAATAGTACTTCTCATAGAAGAGGAAAAGTTTTTGAGATGAAATGATATAAAGAAACTCTTTTTTGTTTGAGCCATTTTGCAACCTAATCACTTCAATCTATGTTCAAGCATTTGGAAAGCACTGGTTAAGCAAAAAAACAAAACAAAACAAAAAACCATGAGGTTAAGAACTGTATGATATGGGGTTGAATTTGTAGTGACAATAGGGACAGATATTGAAGCAACAATGCAAAAAAATCCCTTAAAATCCATTCAAGTCTATCACATCATCTGAACGTTAGATATATATTCTTCTTGGTGTTTATATATATATTTTTTTTCTATGAGAAATACCTTGGGTGTTACAAACAGGACTGTATTAAAGTATGATATATAAACTGTTCAAAAGAGGAACTTGTTTATTGGAAGTCCTTAATTGATATCTGGGTAATACACATAGTCATCAACAAATATGCATTCACCCTACTATATTGAAGAACTTGCTGCAGATAGTGTAGGCAGCTCAAAGATAAATGAGACTTGGCCATTTCAACTGCTGAACCTGCACCGCAGTTTGGATCATGAGTCATTCTAAGTGGCAAATAAAAAATACCACCTCTCCTATGAGATTTTAGAACAAAAGATTGATAGCTGTGATCTCGGCTGGTGAGGAAAGGCTTTGTGGAGGAAATCAGACTTGACCTACATCATAAAAAAATAATAAATAATAATAATAATTCATACACTATATAATGTTTTTATTGGCTTGAAGGTACTTTACTTAGGTTTTACCTCATTCATTGCTCACAACTGAGGAACTACAAGCAAATGAGATTATCAAAGGCAGCAGAAAAGTTTGATGTGAGCCCAGAGAACCAGTGTTACAAGGAAAAGATAGGATCAGATGGAAAATGTCATTGTATCCCAGCTGTAAGGGTTGAGTTACCTTTTATGTTACTGAAAGCTTTATGTACCTGTGTGTTTGGCTGTATAATATTTGTGGGTTCTTTTCCTTAGGCTGATTGAATTGTGCCAGGTCTCCTTAAAATTCAAGAAAAATTAAGATCATAAAAAGAGTATCTTTGCACAATTGCCTACTTTGGAAATTTATCTAAAACTTCTCCCATTATTGGCAGTTTCAAGATAAGTACAGCAATTCATCTACTTGATTTTATAATTACAACTGTGTCCCATAAAAGAATCATGTATATATTAGGTATACAGTAGTGACAAATACATTTTGAAAATTCCTCTCAGGCAAATCTGGTGCACATGGTAAACAAATGCTCAGGGAGAAAATGTTTATAGTATTAAAATTGCTCCATCACATAAGAATAGTCCAATTCAAACACTTGCTTTAAGACTGAATTTACTCCAAATTATACAGTCAAAATATGACAGTAGAGTTCAAAGACTCTGAGAAAGTAATGAAATGACCTCAATTTAGAATAAAATGAAGACAAATAAATGGCACCTGTTAAAAACCACAGATAATTACTTGAACTTTTCAACAGTTGACAAGTATATATGACCTATAATAACAATGCCTAGTGCTGTAAAAGAAAGCTTCTGTCTTCCTGAGATGCAATGAATCTGTGACTTTATTACTCCACAATTTTCATTTTTTCTTATTATGGTATATCACTTTGCTTTGAATAGACAATAAATAATATTTGGGGCCTGCATGATACAGTACGTCCTAGAATCCAAAACAGATATTAATCTCCAACTCTTTTGTAAATGCTAATTCCATCTTCCAAATAATATCCATATGGTGTTGATACATATCTTAGTTACTTTTCTCTCATTGCTGACACAATATCTGACACCCAAATTAACTTTGGAGGAGGAACGGTTTATTTAACTTAGAGTTTGGAGAGGTTTCAGCCCATAGTTGGGTGACTCCAAGGCAGGGTGGCAGAAGATAAACAGTTTATGATGGACAAAAGATAGCAGAATAAGCAAGGGGCAAGAAAACTCTGTCCCTTATATTGTACCCAGGATACCAGGATTAGGGTGGTGGCAAACCAATCAGTGGATTGATTTAGTAATCCCCCACTCTTAATCCTAGCACCCTTCATTCTAGCATTGTACCATGAATCAATCATACACTCAAGATTCAGCTACTTCTAAAAAAGCCATCTATGATTTCCTGAGGCTTTGGGGGGATGTCTAAACACAAGCCATAGCAATACAGTTTATCACACATACCAGTAAATATATGAAAAATTAAAGTATATGAAAGAATAGGAAAATGGCTAGAAAAACATTAGGTAAAAAATTATTTCCTCCACAAAATGAAAAGCTTTTGGATAAGTTCTATGCAAAACTCATTAGCTGGAGGTTAATCTAACCTGAACACATCCATATCTTTTTTGGGGGAAAAAGAATCCAATTGTATTTGGAATAAACTGTATTGCAAATTATAGAAAAACCTTTACTTTTTGGGTATACTTCATAAAATGTAATTTAAAATTTTTAGCAAATATATATGTGTGTGTGTGTGTTTTGTGTCAGTTTAGATCCCTATTTTTAAAATGGAAAAAAAATAGAATTCACGTAGATTTAATGAGTTGTTTGAGCACACTCATCCAACCCATGACAATAAATCTAGATTCTTTACAGATGTCATGTTGCTTTCTTTTTTCTATTTTATGATTCCAATTCTCCTACTACCACTACTCATCCCTCACATAAAACATTAGCCGTGTAATCAGACATATAGTGATATCATACCTTTATTACAATTATCTATTTCTAAAGCTTATCTGAAGAAAATTTCTGTTAGACATCATTTCAGTAAGTTTCAAACATCAGGCAAGCCCTCTTCATATGTGTATTTAGAACCAAACATAGAGGGTTTAATGCTTGACCCAAGGAGGTAAATAGATACAAATCAAATAAAAAAACTTGCTGTTAGAACTGTGAGATATTAATAATGTGCCTTATTTTTTTATTTGTGAAAAATCATTGTGGATGACTCCTCAAATTATTAAACAATTTCAATTATTGAAGGATAATGGTGTGATTTTTTTTGCCTACCATATGGGACCCTCGATGTCGAAGGCGTTATTGTGGGCAAGTACAATTTAGAAAGATAGTGCTGTATGCGGTGCTTCAGAATTCACTGAGATCTTTTACTAATGCTTTCATATTTAAAACGCAGAAGTATCAGGTAGTCATTCCTATTGTCACCATTTAAAGAAAAGAAAACAGCAAACAACATAGCAAATGCTCAGTGCTGAAGGAATTTGTCCAGTTGTCCACATGGTCAGAAATAGAAGCAGGCCTTACTCTTCCATTCCTGGCCTTTTTTGACCAGGGAACTTCTTAATTTTCACAATATTGCCCTACAATGAAATTAAAAGTACAAAAACCATTGACCTTATTCCTTCTGCCTTTGGAACCATCAAAACAATACATCTTATAGCTATAAAGGAATAATTTTCTTTAATTTCCACCTGAGGAAGCAAAGACACCCTTTACAATGTATTTGATTATCTTTGGGTTATGTAGAGCAGTTATTACCTTGGTCTTCTATTGAAAGGACCAGTGAGAGGGAGTTTGCATTAAATGAAAATATTCAAATTAATAGTACATGTAGAACTGCAGGTTGAAAACCTTTGATTCAAGAACTTAATTTTAAAGGAAATTGTAGCAGCATTTCCAGATATCAGAAACAATTATTCTCCATGTCATTTCACCATTGTCAATAAGCTCTGTGGTAATTTACTATGTGGCTGTCAGAATATTTATGAAACATTTCTGTATGGTACACTGGAGTTAATGTTTTACTATAAATTGAAAGTATGCTTCAGTTTTAGACTGGGTTATTGGCAGATAGAGATGTTCTTGTCTCTTATTCAAACAGCTAGAAATTGAACCTCTTGTTTTGCAGAGTACAGTGGAGTTATTTTGGTCCCTAGGAATCTAGGACACACCTACAGTTTCTTTCTTCACTTATTTTAACACATCTTAATCACTTCCACTGCTGCAATCATTTAAATCAATAAACTGCATCCCCTACAATAAAGTTTCTGACATTTAATAGCATGGCATGTAGGCTTGCTTTGTGAATAAGTAAAGGAATTACAGATTAAGATGAAAAGAGATTAACTTTTGTATTAAGAAGAAAAAAAATTCTGACTCTGGGAAAAAAAAAAAAAAGATATGAAACAAAACAAGGTCTCATTTAAAGATTTCTTTCCAAGACTCAGCTCTTCTACAGTGTTTCTCAATAGAAATACACTGAAATGACTGCATGATCCATTCCTTTAGAAAAGCCCTGAAAGGGAACGTTAAGTTCTATAAATCAAACTAACACACCCATATGTTGTTGCAATTTCAATATAATCTCAGTTAGTTTAAGAGCTAATTAGTGCTGTATTATAACATTCATATTTTTGACATTTTTCTGATTGTGAAAACAAGACATAACAACTCAAAAATTATTAAAGAAAATGAATGTAAAGGAAACAAAATTACTGGACACTTTCACCATTAATATATAAGCATGTGAAATATTTAGGAGTCATTTATACATTCACAGATTGATACTATATTTTATTGCTGAACACTTTATAATGAAGTGTTCCCACATGACATTTTTGAAAATTTGAGTATTTCTTTATCATACATTAATCATTGCTATATTTTTCAGAACTTTTACTTATTTTATTGTTTTGAAATATTAAAGCAATACACAATCACTCTGGAAAGTATTCAAATATAAAAGAATGTAAAACATCCTCATATTTTTCTCAAACTGGTAAATAAAACTGTTTAGTAGTATGTGTGTTGCAGGAAATATTATCAGAGGTGCCAAACCATGAGTCAACTGCAGTTACAAAAGAGGTATCCACAAGCCAGTCACTGATACTCGGCCCTTCACCCACATAACATAAAAAAGGTCAGAGGCTGAAGATTACACTGGAATGATTTGATTGTTGACATTAGTAGATCTTTAAATTATTAAGGTTATTTTTTAAATGCTGCTTTTATGCTCAGTCCTATCTACTGAGTCTGGTGTCTGACTCTCCTCTATAATATCTCATATAAAAATAGGCTGGGTAAGTGCTAATTGTGAAACAAACTGAGAGTGTCTCACAGGCAATACTTGGAACATACTTACAGTACTATTTCTTGGTTTCTTCAAAATCAAATTTTGTCCTGAATATATCATGTATCCTACTACATGAAGACCATTTGTGGTAGATCAAAACAAGAGGTGGTCTTGGGGCCTGTCCAAAGGGGGTTTGAAAAGCTGAACAGAAACTAAAAAAAAAGAAACTAAACGCACTGCTGGGTGCCCGGGTGTTGCTCCAGGAATAAACAACTCATAAGACTTAAACTGCCTTTGTTATCAGCAAAGGAAAGGTCCTGCAGCCCAAGGATAATCAGGGGCTATGAAGAGAAATTGGTTCTTTCAAAAACCTGTGATAAGGCCCAGGAGAAAGAACATTATTTATTTTAAGTTTAACTTTTAAATAATAGCAAATATCAAATTTATAATCCCTACTACTAGCCTCTTTTTCATTTTTTTATGAGTACTAAACATGTCTACAGCACATAATGATTACATTCATTGTGGTGAGTTTGTAATTACACAACACACCTTAATTCTTCTTTTTATCCACTTCTCCACTCCTCAATCCCACTTCCTTAGCCAGGGATGGTGGCACATGCCTGTAATCCCAGCACTTGGGAGGCTGAGGCAGGAGGATCCTTGGGAGTTTGAGGACAGCCTGGCCTACAAAGTGAGTTTAAGACCAGCCTGAACTGCATAGTGAGACCCTGTCTCAAAAAGACAAAAAAGTCCCACTTCCCCTCATCTCTTGATCCCTTTTGCAGAAGTTCAATCTCCTTGTTTCTTCTCTTTTTTTTTTTTTTTTTTTTTTTTTTTTGGCACTAGGAATCAAACTCAGGACCTTATACTTGCCAGGCAGGTGCTTAAGCCACCGAGCTATATCCCAGCCCCCTCTTATAACCTTTTATTTTGCTCTTTAATTTATTTATACTTTGGATTTCTCATGTAAAAAAAAGTCATGCAATATTTAATCTTGTGTGTCTGATTTATTTAACTAAATATTATGGTCTCAACTTACAGACCTTTTTCTACAAATGACCCAAGTCTATCTTTTTTGTGGAAGGGTAGTACTTCATTATGTATAAATACCATACTTTCTTTATAAATTCACCTGTGATTAAAAATAGGCTACTTTCAAGATTTAGCTGTATGAATTATGCCGCTGTAAACATAGGGATGGCTGGGCATGAA
>NW_004955438.1:5945541-5956321 GCF_000276665.1 Chinchilla lanigera | reverse complement strand
ATATGTGTTTTTAGTTTTTTGAGGATTCACTATACTGATTGCCATAGTGGTTTTACTAGTTTACATTCCCATCAGTAGTGGAGAAGTGTTCCTTTTTCTCCATAGTTTCTTCAACATTTGTTATTATCTTATATCTTGATGATAGCCATTCATTTTGGAGTAAGATAGAATATCAGTGTTGTTCTCAATTTGCATTTCTCTATTAGCCTGACATGTTGAACATTTTTGCCATGTACATAATGACCATTTGTATTTCTTCTTCTCAAAAGTGTCTACTCATTCCAATTGCCCTTTTATTTAGTGGGGGGAGTATATTTTTTCTAGTTCTTCATATAATCTAAACAGTAGTTCTCTGTCTGAGGTGGGGCTGACAAACCTTTTTTCCCATTTAATAGGTTATCTCTTCACTCTGTTTGTAATTTCATTTGATGTGCAAATTTTTTATTTGATGTAATCTTACTTGTTTATGCTTTATTATTTCTTTTGCAATTGGGTTTCTGTTCAGAATGTCTTTATCTACATATATATCTTCAGGTGTTTTATCTGTTTTATCTTCCAAAAGATTGCTTCTGTTTTAATGTTTAGTTCTTTAACCAATCTGACTTTAGTACATGGTGAAACATGGATCTAAATTCAATCTTATATATGTGTATAGCCAGCTTACCCAACACCATATGTTAAGAAAGTTTTCTTTCCTCTAGTATATGATTGGGCACCACCACTGTCAAAGATAAGTTAGCTGAATGTATCTGAGATTATTTCTCCAACCTCTATTCTGTTCTACTGATTTATCTGTTTTGCCAGTACCATGCTGTTTTTTTCATTGTAACTTTGTGATAGAACTTGAAATTGAGGATTGTAATGCCTCCTCCTTTGTCTTTGTTGCACAAGTTTGCTTTTATTATTCAGCAAAAGTCTTTGGGGGTTGCATGTAAATTTTAGGATTGTTTTCTCCAGTTATGTGCAGAATGCTTTTGGCATTTTGATTGAAACTGCATTAGATCTACTGGTTTTTGGAGTATGGCCATTTTGACAATATTGGTTCTATCAATACAGGAACAGATAATACCTTTTCTTTTTCAGGTGTTTTCTTTGATTTATTTTTTCAGAACACTGTAATTTTAACTGTAGATGTCTTTGACTTCTTTTATTAGGTTGATTCTCAAATAATCTTTTTTGATACTATTGAGGATGATATTATTTTCCTAATTATTTCTCCATAAATGTTATTGGTTTTATGTTTTGATTTTGTATACTGTCACACTGCTTAAGTTATTTCTTAATTGTAGGAGTATTTGGGGGGTCTCCTATTTAAAAGATAATGTCATCTGCAAAAACTGACAAACTGACTTCTTTTCTATATGTATCCTTTTCATTTCTTTCTCTCCAAAGATTATTCTGCCTTATGATTCTAGTATATATTAAACAGGAGTGATGATAGAGGTCAGTCTTGTCTTATTCCTGATTTCAGAGGAAAATCTTTCAGCTTTTCCCCATTTACTATGACATTGCCTACATGGCTTTTATCAGACTGAGATAAGGTCCTGCTATACCTGTTTTCTTCAGGTTTTTTATTTCTATTGTGAATGAATATTGGATTTTTGTGAAAGACTTTTTCTGCATCTGTGGAGATCCTATAGTTTTTGCCCTTACTACTGATTCTGTGGTGAATTACGCTGATTGATTTGCAGATGATGAGCCATACTTAAGCCCCTGAGATGAAGCTTACCTCATCAGGATGCATAATCTTCTTAAGACGTGTTACATTCTGTTGGTCAGTAGTATCATGTTACAGGTTTTTACCTCTGTGCTCATTAAAGAGACTAGCCTAAGTTTCCTTTTTATGTTGAATGGTAGTCTAGTTTTGAACACAGAGTAATGCTAAAATCCAGGAATGATTCTTTGCATACCCCTTACTTTCAATTTCATTAAACAATTTAAGAGATTTTGGTGTTAGATTTTCCTGGAAGTTTTGTGGAATTCAGTGGTGAATCCATCAGATCATGGGCTGATAGGCCTTTGGTACTACTTCAGTTCAGTAAAATATGAGCTTTCCCATTCCTGAATCTGACCTTGAAGAATCAGAAACTTTAGATAATAGGATGAGGCTGGATGAGTAGGGTTGCAATGCAGGAAAAAGAGTCCACTCATGACTGAGCTTGGGAGAGTCATTTAATTAAATCAAAATTGACATTTTATAATTATATGCAACTGGTCTCTTTGAATTACTACACTGAAAAAGGAACTTGCCACATATTTGCATTATTTTAACACATTAGATACTTTAAATTGAAATTACTTTAAAATGAATGATTACAAATTATTAAAAAATAAGATCTACAAAAGTTATAGAATCATCAGTATTTGTATCCTTCTGGCAAAGAAAAACTAAGATCACAAAGCAGGTTGAAAGGGACCATAAGAGAAAAAAGTGTAGTGGCTTTATGATTAAATCACTGGAAATATGCTTGTTCAATAACAGTGGCCTTTACCCTTTATTTGCCCATGTTTTATTTATTTGAAACTATACTTTAAAAGAAAATATTGTCAAATAGAAATTACAGGTGAGCATAACACAAACAACTTAGTTATTGCTTGCATCAGGCCCTTGTGATCTTCTGGCCCCTGTAGACTTCTGAGTCTGCAATGCTTAGTAAGTATGAATTTGAGTGTGGGCAGCTTCGGTCCAGAGCTCAACTCCTTCACTTAAATGGCAGAATAGCCTTCAAAATTTCCTCACTTGTAACTCAGTATAAGACATATTGCTTTCTTTATGGGGTTGATTTAAGAACTAAATGTAAATCACTGAACATAGGCCCTCATATATAATAAATGCTAAATACAAGTGCTACACAAATATTAACTACTGTTATTAACATGAAGACATCAGTTCCAACATCGATGAAAATAATCCACCTCAGAGGTCCTGAGTGTTCATGATAAAACATTATGGGAATGAATATAGTTAATTGTGGAGGTACTACTAAAATTATAAATAATAAGTTTAATTATATAAAAATCTAAGCAAGAGCCAAAATCTAGTCGAATTTAAATTGTCTTTAAAAAAGGACTATGTTGGTGGATTGATGATTGGGCAAACTGATATTTTCTAGAGGAGAATCATTCTGTGGTCTGTTAAAACATAATATAAAAACAACAAGTAGCTGTTTGTGCACAAGATTGTCAGCGTGTGATATAATGAATTACCTCTCTGCCTAGTAAAATAATAGGTATATGTGCATTGAAATCTAGGTTTCTGTGTTCACCTTGGAAATGTAACATTGTAGAGCCTCACATTGTAATTCCAAACCTTGGCCCATTTTATGTCTTTGTTCAGGCTAATCAACCAGATTAAAAAACTGTCTGAAACATCTGTGAGAGGAAAAGAAGATGAAATAAGAGTCAATAACTTAAAGGTAGAAGATACTAAAAAAATTTCTGCTACCGTATTCTTTCTGTGGTTTGTTACTCATGACCAAAGTAAACTGCAGTGAAACTAAAATCCTTAGTATATGCTGTATCTTTCCAATGCCAAACATGGGGAGATAAGAGGTGGTGAGAGATGCACCTCTAAATCCCACAGAGCGATCACTCCTCTGCAGGTTCCATCCATTGTATTTTGTGCACTGTGTTCTACTTAATATCTACTGTCTATTTTCTTTAGGACACATGATTATGTTCAAAAATGCCACAGCCTAAACCCCTGGTCAGTTGTCTGTAAACTTCCACCCTTATTCTATGAATGGGAAAGAAAGAAATAACTTTGAACTTGGTTTCTTTCTGCAGTGTACAAAAGTAAATGTTGTCAATTGATATACCTTCACAGTTCATCACCACATAGAGCAGAAGCAGGAAAGAGAGCTGTACATGACAGTTAAAAATCATTGTTTGGTTTGCAGATGTACTGACTTTCAGATGTAGACTCCTAGACATGGTTATGTGGTTAAAATATAAAAAGGTAAAGTGACATTTATGCAATATCTGATTAAGTCATTACAAAGTTCAGAGAGTTACCCAGTTGGGAAGAACAAAATGTCAATTTTGAAAGAGGAAGCTATTTTATAAATTATAATTTTCTCAAGTATCTTAATGAGTCACAGTATAATAGGAAATCAGTATGGTTTCTTATTCTTCTGTAAAAAACAGGTATCCACTGATTCATATCACTCTAAATATAAATGAAGAAAAAAAGTTTGGAAATGAGAATATCCCCTCCATAAATGTTGTTTCTCAAAAGCTTTAATCTAAATCGAATAATCTTTATAATTCATTTTATGTAACTTATGAAAAGGTAGTCTTCTGTTCCATGCCAACTGCTGACATTATTATTCAATCACTGTGTATGTTTTCCAAAAACAGGTTTTGATTTTGGAATCCTTCCTACCAGACAAGGCTGGTTATCATTATTAGCGAAGCAGAGTTGGCTCAACTAAAGAATCATACCTGCTATACTTCTAATATCCTCTTATTTTATTAAATTCAAGAAATTATGGAAGAAGCTAGCATCCTCCTGAATGTACAAAATCTCTAAAAATGGTTCCAGTGCCCTTGAGTTCCAAATACTTGAGGCCCAAGATATGTTTCCTATTGTGTTCCGCATTCTGAATTGTCTCAGTATTGGAATTCACATTGTGACTTCTGTTTCAGAAAGTATTGTTCACATAACTCCTCCTCTTGGAGCTATTACAGACTGATACCATTTGCACTCCCATTTGTTTGCACATTATGGAACACTGGATGGTTATTTCACACATGAGAAACAACTGAAGCAACTTGGTTTCCTGTACCAGGAAGAGATCATTCAAGCTCCAAGTAAATCTCGGATGGTTTACAGCGTCCTGAGAGACTGAAGCTATTCAATTGTCAATATTTACTGAGGAGAAAATTTAACAGGGATACCAGAGAGAAACGTTAAGGGGAAAAATACTGAAGGGAATCTGTAACATAAAGAGTGGGATGCTCTAGCTCAATACTAATGTATTTGTTACAGCAAGATACTCAGAAATCTAAGTATTATATCAGAAAGTACTTCTTAGAAAGATAATCCATGGCATTAAAACTAGAAAAATATAGATTCTGCCCAATCTAGCGTTTCTTTAATTCTGTCTTTTTAACTGCACATTGAATCTTACAGCAATTGGATATAAGGCTACTTTTCACATTTCAGATGACTCTTAATTCTCTACTGCTGACTAATGAACTAGCAGGAATATAGCAGCTCAAAATGGCACAGACGTATTATCTCAAAGTTTTTGTGCTTCCAGAGTGTGTGTGGGTTAACTGGACGGTTTTCCTAGTGTCTTGCTTGTTTGAGATCCAGGTGCAAGTGAGGAAAAATGTAAACTTGCAGTCCTCTCCAACATCACTGGTTTCTGGAGTTAATCTCCCCATTTTCTTACCAGTCGGTCAGAGACCAGCAGAGCTCCTAACAGTCACCAATTTCATACCGCATGGGTCTCATAAAGAGTTTGCAGTATAAATGCTTATTTTCTTCCAGGGTGTCAGGAGGTGTTTCTCTGTCTTATTTCTCTGCATTCAGTGAGAGAAAGCTATTTTAAGGAGCTCATTTGTTTAAATCAGGATGTACCAGAATCATCTTTTTGTAAGAAAAACAGCAGTATATTGTACATATTGGGTAAAAACATGAGGAATATCTAAAAATTCTGCTTACACTATTTACCAAAAATTTTACAAATCATAATTGAAGGGATGATTACAGGGAGATACATACTCTTACATGAAAGTTGCATCAAAAGCTAGTGTTAGTACCTTAGATTTCTAAAAAGTGTTCATAAATTAAATGATACCTTTCAATTTGTGGAAATAATGAGCATTGCTATTCAGTGCATCAGATAATCAGACTTGTTTGTCTCTAGAGTTTTCCATAAATAGATTAAATATAAGATGGGTGATCTTGCTTAGTCTCAATTCCCACATTGGTCAATATGGGCTTTAATGATGCTTATCTCTGAGGGTGGTTCCCAGTATTAAATATAAGACTGTCACTAAAAATTTTTAAAATCATAAGAAGGAAATGTATGACTTATTTTTGGACATCATATGTTGTTATTTTTTGTTAGAGCCCCAAACAGCTATAATATTTTAGCTTCTTTTATTTGATCTATTCATAGAAAAATATAGTTGTAGTTTAAGAAATGTTAGGATGTTTGAATTTGTGAAAGCTTTTTGTATTCTTTTGGTTTTCGTTTTAAATATAGAATGTACAAAGGTGCTTCTGCGCTTCTGCCAGATTTAGCATACTTATTTCCAGGAACAGCATTTATACATCCAAGGATGCTCTTCTTAAATAATATAGCTAATTAAACTAAAGTTGCTTTAGAGTACCTTTCAGAGTCTAGAACTTTTCTGTACCTTAGTTTATTATAATTTAATCTCCAAAAAAGACTTCTCCAAACCCTACAAGGAGTGGGTGAAACATGGAGTTAGAGCTTGTGTGCCCCACAGTAACCTTTATAACGTGAAGAACATAATCAGACAGAGACACTAAGCACAGGAATAAATAGTTTTTTGAATTATAAAAGAAAGCAGTGTCCCTATTGTAAAATCCTTTGACTATGAACTTGAAACCAAGAGAAAAAAACTAACTGAAAATGACAAACATAGTGTGTGTGTAGCTGCTGTCCATGGGTTAGAGGTGAGATTGACTTGAATTTCTCTGAAATATCAGAAAAAAGAGAGAGGAGTATGTCCAGAACTCTCGAGCCTCCATGATAATCAGTATAAAGGGGATTCACTGCATCAGCAGTCCCAGAAAGTAGATGGTAACAATAGGAATTTTTGTACCAGCCTAATACAAACAGGTTCATTAACTAGCAGTGAAAACTGTGTAATTATTAGATTTTTGTAAATGGTGGTAGTGCTAAGTAGATATTCTGAAATCTCAGACCTTTTAAGTATAGATTTTCATAAATTTTGTATGTAGGTCAAATCAACAAAACCCTACCCTTAAGATATTTTTCGAAACCTAATCTGAAACTCTACTTGGCAATTAAATTTTGTAGAATATCAAAATCTGCAACTGCAATGAATTCTCACAAAAATAAATATGCAAAGGCAATTATTCGTTTTCTTAAAACCCACATCAGTTCAACTGAATCAGTGCCCTATAAGGTTAAGTAAGAAGAAAACTGAGATGAAATTTTGGCCTTTTAAACCAATTAGCCTTTTAATTATGCAAATATTATTCAGTAAAGAGTAATGCATTTTTACTTAGAGCAGGTATCAAACTTGAATTATTTAGTCTTTAGTCCATATTGAATAATATTTTTGCTACTAAACTATTTTAAAACTTACAAAAATCAAACAAAAGGCTACATGATTCAGCCACATCAGATTTCATTTGTTTTTTCTTTTTTCTTTTTTTTTTTTTGGTACCAGGAATGGAACTCAGGATCTTGTGCTCGCTGTGCAGGTGCTTGTGCCACTGAGCTATATCCCAGGCTTGGCTATATGGTTTAAAGTGAGGAACTTTCCATTAATTTATTTTTGTCAACATCCCTTAAATGTTAATGGTGGAGAGCAGTTAAGTGGGCAGAAAATGAGAGTAAAGTCTGTCTAAAATTTTTCATTGAACATATGTTCTTCTGTAGTGTTCCACAAATAAAAAGGATAGGATGGGCTACAATTTCTAGAAGTTTGGAAAAAAGGGAACGTGAAAACAGGACAATAAGATGAATAGAGGTTCAGAAACACATACAATTACTTTACAAAGACCAAACATGTGTAAGTGTGTGTGTATTTCTTTGAGTTACTTGAGAATGAATCCCAGGGCCTTCATGTTAAACTCCTTCCTCACACAGATATCCCCAGATTTTGCATTTTAATTTTTTTGTTTGTTGGTTTGTTTAGTTTTTTTTCTTTTTGGTACGGGGAATCAAACTCAGGACCTTGTACTTGCCAGTCAGGCGCTGGTGCCACTGAGCTATATCCCATGCCCTTCCTTTTTAATTTTTAAAACAGACTCTTTCTCAATAGCTAACTTGACCAGGCTGGGTTTGAACTTTCAGTCCTCCTGCCTCAGCCTCCCAGAGTGCTAGGAATACAAGAATACACCATCACCCTCAGGCAAGATCAACATTCTTGATGTGGAAATGCTAGCAAAATCAAAGAATCTTATATTTTTGAGATCTTGGTCAGTGTAATATTTTCACAGCAGTGTTTATAATTCTAGATGAACAATGTGTCATTAATGTATTTTCAATTACACTTCTCTAGGCTCTGTATTCTAGTTGGTGTGTTCAATACATGAGTTAAAAGTTGTAGATTTTAATAGTACTCACTGTTATTTTCACTCTAAATCTCCACAAATAACCAAGGACTATTTGCCCAAGTAAATCCTACCATCTTGCTTGATGAAGCTCTATATCGTTTCAGGTTTCTAAATTTTAAGGAATTTCCAACCTTAAATTACAAGATGCTCCTTTAAGAGTTTATTTATCTTCTGCAATAGACTGAATATATCAGCCATTTGTTAATCATTAAACCCAAATGAACACCTAAACAGTATGCTATATACTAAAAGAGTCACTATAGGCCAGTAAAGGTCAATGATGCATATAACGCTACTAGCATTTCCAGTTATAACTTTGCATTCAGTATGCAAGCCAAGCATCTGTATTGACAATTCACATTCACGTCTTTCTCTACAGGAGAATGGAACCAGAGTATGAAGCTGAAAAAGGAAAGGTTTTCTTACCCTCATGACTAAACGCTATCTCTAAAATGTTTTATGCAAACAAAAGCATTGACAGCAGACAGTCTAAATGTTGTTCTCATTACTTTCCCTGGCCATAAAATCTTGCAAAATCCAGTATCATTGGAGAGGCTTTTTAAATTCAATGGCAGCTAGAATTTCCTCTGTGGGTCTATGTTTGAAATAGAAGCTACAAAGTGAGGGAAAAAATTTCAAGTCACTTTCCTTTAGAGCTTTGTGCTCAGTCTTGCTAGCGCTGAAGTGATGAGTTATGAGGTCACAATTGGTAAATAAATGAATAGATAATCTTGGTTAGCTGGTGGAGGCAGCTAAGGCTCCTACTGTATTTCCACAGTGGCAGAGGACATGGCCTCTTGTTAGAAATCTGTATTATTCAGGCTGCTTCATCTTCTGTCTTCTGAATGAGAAGACAGAAAATGTGTTGGATCATTTCTCTTCCCTGGTGTCTACCAAAATGGGAACCAAATATGTACCCCCACTGACCAGTTATGACAAGTGACATAAACACTTGAATTACACTTAAAGGTGGTGACCAGGAATCTAACGATGTATAGAAATATGTGAAAAAGACATTCATGGAAGTCCTACTCATGAGTTGAAAAAAGTGTCTACTATTACTAGTGTGCATTGTCAATAAGATTAAATGAAAGTCAAATAGTTAAACACTGAATTCGAATGATTTATATTAAGTCCTCCCCCACAATGACACTTCATTTTCCAAGAATACATGAAAAAATTCAAAAGAATGATAAGAGACAGTATTGTTCCAGTTGATTTTTTTCTTCTGACTCTTGCATTTCCCTGCTAACACATTAAATGTTGTAAAAATAGCACATCTTCAGTTCTGGAGCTTTCCTTGAATTGTCTTTTGTGATGTACAGACATGTACCACACAACGATGCTTTGATCAGCAAACCATAAGATTGTATCAATTTATGAAATAGTAGTTAGTTTCCATAAGTATACCGTCTGATGTTTGCATGACAAAACCACGCAACCATGGATCCAAGTGATGCATGACTGCATCTAGAAAGGCAAATTATGATTATATTTGTACTGCCAAGAGGCCACTTTCTTTTTCTTTGAGCTCCAGAATGAGGCCTGGTATAACACCAGGAATGGAGCAAGAAAGGCGTTGTAAGTAGAGTAAGAAAGAAGAGAGGTGGTGAAAATGGCAAAAAGTATCATCTTAGAAGAGAAGTAATTTAAAGAACAGTAGTTTCCTTTAGATTCAGATTCCTCTTGATCATTTCAGGCTTTATAAGTAGTCAATAAGAATATGAATCTACTGAAACAAGTGCTCGAATGATAGTTGATAAGAAAAAGAAAAATTAAATGAGAAGGAAATTTTAGAACATAAGAAAAGAATTGAAGGCAAACACTACCATAAATATATGAGAAAAACAGAATAAATGTGTCTCAAAATCAAAATGCTAGCAATTAACTTTCAAAAGTAAAGTAGATTAGAGGTATCAGTAGATGAAAGAATGTAAATGCAGCTCACATAAACAAGTATATAGAAAATGATCCAATGTCAGAGTAACTGGTGTCATGAAATAGACAACAAAATAAAACTGAAATAGAAGATAGATTAGATTACATAAATTATTTGTATTAAAGGCAGGTTTTAAGTATTATGTTAAAAGACTACATTATGTGTCAAAACTGCTTATGCAAAATTTTCAGTACCAAGTTTATAATAGGTAACTATTGAATTTCAAAAAAAAGAAATATTTTTTTCCAAACAGTTATTATGCATCCAAATGCCAACATAAAATAAAAAGAACTATTATGGGGTAAAATCAGGTCAGTGGTAGAGTTTTACACTGCAACATTTAAAGTGTAAGATATCAGAGCAAGTTCTGAAGACCCTACAGAAAAGGATCTTGTTTGCCAAAAATAATACATCCTTCTCAGAGAATTTTAGAGAAGAAACCATAGAAAGATATCCTTCATCCTGAAAAAACTCAGAGAATTTACCTCTCAAGGAATGCAAAAAGGAATCAAAGAGAGATCATAACTGTCAATAGCACAACCGTATTTATA
>NW_004955438.1:5932948-5945441 GCF_000276665.1 Chinchilla lanigera | reverse complement strand
ACAACCTCCACCATCCCAATCAAAAAATTTTTTTAGATTTGCTGGAGAGAATTTGTAACATGCATGTGATACTCAAACATTGCACAATCTCAACTTCAGGATGGGAAATATTTCAGTGGAGGGAAACAATATCTGTGAATATTTGCACGTTTATAAGGCCAGAGAGGGAAGAGATCATTTATGCAGCCAGGAAAAATGGAAGTACCTTTGTCTGAGAAGTGGCTTCGTGTCAAGTATTCATTTTATTTATATACTAAACAAATAGTTCTACTGATTCTGCTTTGAAGTAAGGCATTGCAAGAGGAAAATAAACAAGACTGAAAAAACATTAGTTTCTGAGCTTTTAGCCACTCTGAATAATGCAGTGGAGGAAGAGAAACATTAATGAAGTAAGTACAGAATCTAATTTCTAAGGTAACGTTCCTAAAAATTTTCAAAACAGCAAAGGAGCAGCACATTTTGGTTAATCCACATGGATAGCAATAGAGACAATACAATGAAACAAGAAGGAAGTCAGAATATGCATGTACAGTTTATGGAGATGGAGAAATCATGGCAGAATTGGAATGGATTTTCTGAATAAAGGGCACTGTGGTGTTATCAACTCAAAGTTATTACAGAAGATTTGGAAATGCTGAGAGATTTGAGAAGAAATAAATTGTAAAAGAAGCCTTTCTGAGAATAAGAAAGTAAAATGTACTAGGTAAGTATTGTAGAATTGGCAGTATTGAGTGTGCATTTGAAATTTATGACTATAGATGTGAAATTAACAGGATATTTTTATATTCTTCTGCTACATAGGGAGCAACGTAGGTACACCAAGCAAAATATTCTTGGGAGTGAAGAGATTAGAAAGTTAGGTCAGTTTTTCAGCAAGTGTATTTAACTAAGGTGTGAAATATATTCTGAGTAGCACAATGAAGATCAAGAACGAATTGCAAATCTAAAGTTTAAGGGATTGAAAATCTCAATAAGGATAGTGTCCAAGTGTAAAAAAGGAAGAATAAAATATCTTGAGAGAAGTCTTTGAGACATACTTTATAGCTTTTGAACTTGGGATACAATAGAAAATAGAAATATTACTGAAGCAAAATTGAAAACAAGGAATGGAGAAGCCAAACTATAAGGTATATTACAAATGAGTCAGCTTATGGAAATGTAACCATTTATAAGTCAGTAGAGATTTAATTATTTTCTATACCATCTGGGGCATATAAAACACTATCTTCAATAACTCTACCCCATTCATGGGGAAGGGATATATTTGAAAACATGCTCCCCAAAAGGCTTTCTATAACACTGTGGGAAGCAGGGAAGATGTTACACATTTCAAGATATTCCCTCCCTCAACATTCTTATACTTCTTCCCAGCCCCCTTTCTGCACCATTTCTACATAAAAAACTTCTAGTCAGTGTTTTTTAAATATCCTAATCTCAAATGGATAAAATATCATTTTCTCATTATGGTAGTTCAAACTCATGAGGTCTCTGCAAAATGTAACCTATGACAGTATTTGTTGTCTTCCGTGTGGGCAATGATTATGGTAAATATTACCCTAGGAAATCTTGTTGAGCCAAGCTTTGTTTTTCTGGGTTTAGATTGGGTTTGATACAGGGAAATATTTTTTTGCTTTGAATTAGTGAGTAGCTGGGTTTTGATGTGAAACTCACATGTTATTTGATTCTCATGCTCTGAGGTACCCATTTTAGAGCTGAAGAGTCTGAGATGTAAAGTGGATAAATGATTACTAGAGATGGCAGTGATAACGGAGTCACATCTGACTCCCAGACTTGCTGTTCTCACCATTTTATGACAGCTGCATTGAAAGTCACAAAGACTATACATTCATTCCGTTAGTGTGTGGTTTTCAACTGTGCAAGATTCACAGATGACCAGGGAGGAATTTTGCTTTTAGGCAATAGAAAAATTTTCTGACACCTCGGTAAAATGTACTGATGAGTTGTTTAACCAGAGTAATACTGTAATATAGTAAACGTGCCCGAATCTTTGAAGTGAATCTCTGTTCCTTTTAGTTAGCTCATAAAGAAAACCTACAAGTTTATTCATATGCTTTTCTTTTTATCTCTCATTCGTTCAACACAATGTCTATTTTTCCCAAGGTAGTTTGTTCTTTACTTTAAAATGGCACTAGAAAATGCCTCAGATGTTATTCTTACAATTTCAGTACTGTTATGTGGATCAGCAAGCTTACTTCATCTAAAATAAAGACATAAATTATATCCTTAGAAGATAAAAATGTAATTACATATTGTATAGAAGTTTCATAGTGACAGCCACCAGCATTGTTTATACATATCTTACAATAATAGTTTAGACACATATGTCCTGATTTTTGTACTTAACTTGATGGATCTTTTATGCACAAATATCACATTTTAAAGGAACATTAAAAAGAAGAAAGGATCTCTTAAATGATACCCTCTCTGAAAGAGTGAAAAAAATGACAAAAATATTATTTTTGAAAATATATAAAGGCAAAATTTAAATATACACAATTGGGAATTTTATCCTACTTATGCGATTAACTTTTGTTTGAGATAAGAAGCAAATTGTCATATGCATCAATACTACCCAATTGTTTATTATATCTAAGTATTATTTGGAACATGGTTTCTATAGCAATCTGGACATAGTCATCAATAAAACACAAATCTTGAAATTCTACATTTTTATACTGATCCTAAATTTATGGCTTAATAGAGATGAGTATGGCAGGAAATTAATATATAGGCAACTTCTCTGCATGGAAGATATTTTGCACCAAGAAATTCACTTAATAGTCACAGTAGTTCTGTATAGTGAGGATGTCAGCCTTACCACTTCACAGATGACAAACGGAAAACTTGGAGCTATCTAGTCGTTCGTGTTAATGAAGAGTTTCCACAGTCCCTGACAACCATACATGCATTACGACATCTGAATACTCTTCAGATCCATCTGGCAGTGGATAATTCGCGTTTCTTGGCTTTAACAAAAGTGGAGATCTGTCCCTTTCCCTCTGTATGGTTTCCATTTCTGATGATGTACACTCATTTATTATGTAAACTTCCGCACTGCCAGAAGCTACATCTTCTGCTTCCTATAAAATTATTGATGCCAGAAAAGGCTTGACCAACATATGCTGCTAATAGTCAGATAATAAGAAGTGTATTAAAATAAATGCTCTTTGTCCTTGCACACATGGATCAAACTTTCTGCAGCCTCTTTTTTGCCTTCCATCTGAGTCCACATGTCACTGGAAACAACCCATTGACATAATGTGGAATGTCTGCTCCTCTGTGTGGGCAGATGGAGGGCCCTATCCAGACAACTGTGCAAACACTGATGGTAACATAAACCCTCCACATTATATATTAACACTGAGATCAGTATATTTTGTGAAGTGATGAGTGAAAGGGAAGTTCAAGGACATGAATATTTAGATTTCGGGCAGAAGAATACAGGAATGGCATTGATGTGGGACATTTCTCTGTGTTTTAATTAATCAGTGACTAGTTGAAAGATGGAATGAGGCTCGAAAGCTGTTTCAGAGGAGAGAGGATTTTGTGGTGTCTTGGTCAAGCTCTGCCAAGTTTGAGAGAAAGGAAAAAGGTGGGAAAAGAGCGATGATTTTTTTTAACAACAATGAAGGCAACAGGAGATGTATACAAAACAGAGTGGGAATTAGGGGAAAGATAGTGAAGAAATGCTTAGTAGCCTCTGGGGTCTATAACATAAAGTGTAAAACATATATGACTCAAAAGTAAAATGGATAATAGCACGTTTGGAAACGCTGACACAGTTCCCTTTCTGTGGCCTGGCAACAAGGACTATTTATTCATCCTTCAAACTCAGCTAGTTGGCACAAAAACCAGTTTGAAAAATGAATAATAAAACAACATTGTAGGATATATTTACTTTCCATGTTACATTGTTCCCCATGGAAATTCTTCCCAACTTGCCCAGCATTCAAAGTGCTAATACTACATCTAGACAAGAAAAATGTTCTCTAACTTAGATTCCCACTGACACTGTGGAGACAATGGAAACATACCCAGAGATGCCATCGCTAAATATAGGTGAGGATGCAGACAGCTTTTATTGTTTGTAAATGCCTCCTGCTCACTGAATCCAATTCATACTATTTTTATAACCTCCAAAATGATGCCTCTCCATTGATGATTTATAACCTCTCCATTGATGATTCATCTCTACAAACTCATGTATGTCTCTCACTCTCTTTTACATTTGATCACACTGTTCTTCTTTAACTCTCTAAAATACAGAAGTGAGTTAATACCATGGGAAAGTGATGTGTAACAACCAGGAAGAGGGAGGGCACATAATGTGTCCACGAATCTTCCTCACTCTTCAGGACAGACAGCACATTGACAAATGGCCGTTACTTTCTGGTTCCCAAGCCGGTGTTGTCTGTGTGGAATTGAATGACAGCCTCAGAAAAGAATGTTAACCTCCAAATTCCTGTGACCTCATGTGGACAATAAAAACCTTGTAAATGTAATATTGGCTGTCAAAATGGGATTATCCTGAGTTACCTGCATGGGCTGTCAATCCAAGGATGTATGGAGTAAAAATGCGAATATTATAAAAGATAAAAGAGGAGATGGAAACAGAAAAATAGTAATGTGAAGGCAGAGGCAGACATGGGAATGCTATAGCCACAGGTCATAGAAGCCAAGAAATGCGGACAGGCACTCAAAGTTGAAAAAGACGTGGGAAATTGATCAAAAAGATAAGCACTGACTGTTCCTGTCAATGAACTAATAGAAATTAATAGTAGAATTATCTTCTCTATCTTATGTATATATACACGTATCTTTTTTCACTTCCTTCTTTTGTATTGCTGTACCTGGTAATCTAAGCAACTACTTTGGAGATAACAATACACAATATAATAACTACTGTTAATTTCCCATCCTCTTGCTTTAAAATTCTGTACAATTTTTATTGCTTTTTGTGACTCCTTAAAATTAAAAAAAAAAAGATAGACATGGGAAGATTTTTCCCTAGAGTTTCTTTCTAGGTGGAACATAGCTCTCCAGACATCTTGATTTTATATTACTGACCTCCAGAGCAATAACAGAATGAATTTCTTTTGTTTAAGCCACCTAAATTGTATTAAATGTTTTTTATAACAGCCCTAAGAAAACAATATTTTACCTAACGGTAGAGATAGATTATCATCATTAAGGGATGTTAACTATCAAAATTATTTAATTAATTCCCCGTCCTCTAAAATAATGCTCAATAAATAGTTGTGTGTTAACCAGTAAGGTAGTTTTCTGTAATAAAAATGCACCTGTCAACTGGTAAAATATTGTATTACTTCTGACACATATAGTGGAACATGACAGTTTGGATAAAAGATATAATTGTTTACTTGGTAATCCCCTAAGAGCTTTGCTACTTTGACTCTCTGAAATTCTGATTGACTAAAGTACTATGATGAATCAAACTCTTAAAGTGTAAAATTAGTGTGCTTTCCGTCTGAGATGTGAGGACCTTTGCATCTTTGTCAGAGGTGTTTCCAGGATTTCTAGGTGGGACAATGATACGGTTTAAAATGGCTGAAATTTGGCATAGGAAACTGTGCATATTTTTATTTTTGAGTTCCCTCTATTAATCTTCAAAAAAAGTTGGAATTATGCATCTTAAAAAGATATAGAAATAAAGGCAAATAAGAGTAGGACTTGTGGATGCATTAACTATAGAATTTTCTAGTAAACACATAATCAGTGGAGTAATAGAGCAGGAGTTTATAACAAAGCAACGCATAAATAATTCACCTAAATGTTAGAACAAACAGAAAAGTGTTTATCCAATATAATACTGAACACATCGAGCAGAATTTTACACTTTTACATATTTCATTAGGATCATATCACAGATTTTTTAATAATTCATAAGTAAAGTACATAAATATATATGTTTTGGTTACATATTTATTTATATATGTATATATTTGTGTGTATCTCGAAGTATGTGTATGTAATATATGAACATATCTTAAATTATTATCTACTATTTTAGCTAAAAATGTTTAACGTGTTAGTAAAGATATATACGTTTTAGTTGTTGTGAGGTTGATAAGAAACTTCTGTTTTGGTCATTGATACAATTTGAGTATACACGTGACATCCAAAACTTAGTAATACTGTGCTTGGAGAACCTGCTTTCAATAGTCATGTCATAGGAAATTAAATCTTTTCTATTTGATGAGGATGTATTTGGTTAATGTCACTGTTCTATATGGAGGTAGAAATATGAAGCATTACCTTGCAGAAAAAAAGGCTATAGTAAAATATTTTAAAATTATATATATATATATATATATCTGTGTGTGTATATATATAATATATATTTACACACATCCACCCATACATACATAGAAGGTTGCAACATTGTTTTTAATAGAAATAAAATAAGTAGAATGCATGAAAAATTGGTAGAAAGGCAGAAAGGATGAGAGAAATGAAAAATGATCTCTTTTAAGTGTTCATTAAATCTAGCACCTGTGCCGTCTTTTTATTTATTTTATACATAATCCTATCAAATCTAGTATATATAATTACTCTTATTTAATGGTGAAGAAATTGTGCTTTAGAAATATTACTTATTGCATCCAAGCCAAAATAGGCTGAGCTAAATCATCATACCAGTCTCTGTAAAATATCAGTTGGTTTATTTTCACCTCTTTAGGTGGGAGATGTTTTCTGCAAAACTAGACAGGAGCATCTTGATAAGATCAGCCCCACACAAATGAAACATGGGCGCTTACTTATGCAATGGATTTACTCTTTTGCTTCAAATTGTCCCTTCTGCTATCCCACTATGGAGTCCCAAATACTAATCCTTAAGGACTTCTTTTAATTCTACATTGATTTTCCAGACTTTTCTACTAAATGCAAATAATTTATCTCATGGTCCAATTATCAAGTTTCATAGAGAAGAAGCAAATGCCTTATTACTTTAATTGATAGTAGGAAAGCAGAAACAAGAAGGGAAAGTTTAATCACATCAGATTCTCGCTCTAACAAATGAAAAAGTTTGTACCTCGAATATAAATGAGAATTTGTTGGCAGAATACTGATTTTTTTTCTAATAGGTTATCATTGGAAACATTTTAGTCTTTCTTAAAAGATTTTTGAAAGGCTGCATAATTTAGTAAAACAGAAATGAAATAGGCAAAACAACTATACTCTGTAGGAAGGGACCACAGAAAGGACTCTACCATTTTTGTGAAAGATCTAGCTCTTCATAGCAACAGGCTAGAGATGTTGCTTCATTGAAATATCTTCCATGGGTGGACATTGAAGAAGGCACACTTTTTTCATTAGCATGATTCTCCCTAGGAAGTAAACTAAAGCTTGATGAGAGCAAAAGAGATGACATGAAATGGTCACAGGATGTGCACACCTTACCAACAGCAAAGAGTTTTACAAACTCACTTTTGAGATCAGACTAGGTTGTCTCTTAATAAGTAAATCAATATACATTTCCTTACAAACATTTTGTTGCATTTGAAATGGATATATTAATAGATCGTTTTTCTCAGGCTTAATTGGGCAGCATCTACGTCACAGTTTTAATTAAAATTATGTCTTATTAAGTGGTAAACTTTATCATTATGCTTATCATAACCACTATCATCCAACTCTTACCAACAAGACTCACGCTGCATAAATCCATATGGAAAGGTAGAGGTTGACTATATGACCTGTGTGCTTTCTGAATAAAGTCTGAAAGGTCACAAGCTTCAGAAAGGTGTTTCCTTTCTCCAGATTGCCCCCAAATATCAACTGGATGACATTTGATGATCTTACATTACTCTTAGGTTTATCATCATAGCATACATGTGTACTAATGTTTGGCTCCTATCTTACCTTAAATGCTGCCAAAACTTCAGAGCTGTGATTATTGGTAAATTTCTCACTTTTAATCTACTCTATGATTCCATTTCTTTGGAGCCCAAAGCAATGCACACTTTTTAATTTTTTTTTTTAAATCAAATGATCACATTTGCTGCTCAGCAGAGAGTCCAATCAGCTTAAAAGGTATTGGAGTAGAAGTGCTTAGAGTTTCATTCTAGATGAATTTGGGGTATGAGTTTTTCAAGCTAGTTTTGTACATGAGAATAAATAGCTTTAGATTTACTAATCATTCATATTGACTAATACTACATCTGACAGAGTAGCAATTTATAGAAAACAATATAAAGTTGTTCATGCCTATGCAGGATGTCTTCCACTTGCTCCACTAGGTGCCATCCCCATCACTTCCCATCTGTTCCCTTCTGAGAAACTTGACCTATGTGCATTACATGTGTCATACAATCATGCTGCCAGCCACACCTTAAGACAGTACACAAGAACAAACACTAGATTCCTCTATCTCCTTCACCCTGAGGTTGCCACAACCTGGCTGTGCCCTGGAACGAAGGAAACTAGGTCTTCAGTGTAGTCTGCTTTGCTCAGCGTCCTTACCTTTGGTTTCTAGTAACCAAACCCTTCAGGCCTAGAAGACTGAGACCTATGGTGCTGCTACTCCGAGTTCCTGCGGCACCTCTGTTATTCCTAAACCTGAGTCTTATATTTGCAATTACTTTCCTTTCTAGTAAAGTAAATCAAATAAAAGAACACCTTAAATTATCCTTCTGTAAGTTTCCCACAGCTAAAATCTAGGCCAAAAAATTTTGGGCATTGATTTTTTTTACAAGTTTCACCTGATTAAGTCCGGTTAGTCAAAATATATGTCTCTGGATTCAAATATAAGGGATATTGCAGCATTGTCCTATTGGCTAGGTTATTTCAGTCACCAGAAAGGACAAATTGTTTTTCATGTACTCAGTCTCCTTTAGAGGAGCAATATTCTTCTAGAGTGTATGCACCTCAGTCTCCTTCTGTTCATTCCTACACTGTATAACATTAACAAAATATATGTAGACTCTCCAAGAGCGAATACATTAATCAAATAAATGTGAATGGGCTAAGTTTCTCTATTTGAAGATAGAAAGGACAAATGAAATCAAATGTGTGGTATTTTCCAGAATTGCTCTAACACAAATGATATATGTAAGATAAAATGAGTTATAACCACAAATTTGTCATGAGTGCAGAAAATCAGGAAAAGCCAAATAATATTTAAAAGTATGTATAGGCAAAATTCACTAAATGATAAAATTTGCACTCCTGGTATTCAAATATAGACCAATAATTAGATAATTTTTACCATAAATATCAAAAAGTGTGGAATATGAAAATAATAATGTATTATATGGTAAAGAAAATTTTAAAATAAGGATACAACTAGGCCATTGAACAAATGAAAAATATGTTCCCTATAAGACAAATAATATTTAATGATGTTGTTGATAAATTGTACTCTAATTTACTATAGGCATCTCAATGCTTATTAAGAAATCTCTTTCCTACCAACAGATGGTAGTTTGAGTCTCATGATTTTCTGAACAGTGATTTTACATTATACTGCAACTTTACATATCATTTGATTGTGACATTCTTAGGAAGATTCATATTAAATTTTTAAACATAGTATTCAAAAGTTCATACAGCTGGAGAATATCCTAATTTCTACCAATACAATAACTTTAAAATGCATATTAATGTCTTATAATTGTTTAGTATGCATTATGTTCCAAGCATTTTTTAAATTTCTGTCTCTATACAAAACAATAAAATTAAAGGAGCAAGTCTATATAATAGGTATTACTTTTATCCCGATTTTTGTAGGTTGACACTAAGATTGTGAGAGGTCTCAGGAATTTGCTCAAGTTTACAGTCAATAATAGTAAAGATCAGGCAATCTCCAGAGCCCTGTTTCATAACCTCTCTACTACAGGACATGTTAAAAATTTAAAGCCCCCAGTATTATAAATAATTTTCACTCATAAAAAGTATGCTTTGAAGAAACTTATGAGAAAATGTGAATCATCTTGATAAATGAAATAAAGTTTATTTGACAACATATAGAAAATATAGAACCAAGAGTGGAATAGAATATAAAACAGATCTTTCTAGAGAAGAAGATATAAATTACGTATCTTACTTTTGTTTTATAAATTTCCTAAAATTTCTAAAATAATCTTACATTAATAAAAACATAATAATTATGGCAGTGAGTGATCAATACATTCTAATATAAGCTATTGTTTTGCATTTTCATCATGTAATACTGAAGTATTGAACAGCAAAATAAACAGAACTAGAGGTCTTTTAAAGGGTATTTATATGTTTATTTGTTCTTATTTTTGTTCTTATCCAAAAGTATTTTGAACAGTTTGCATGACAGCATGATATCAACACACCAAGCTCTAAATCCAAGCACCAAGCTAGGTAAGGGTGAGATGAAAAGGATACAAGAAAGTAGTAGGCACGTATATGCAAAGAAATTGTGTCTTCTTTCAAAGAAGGAAAGTAACTTTTAAAATTCTGGCAGAATGTATGCGTAAGAAAGAAAATTTGCCCAGATATACTACAGGATTAATGTGCCTAAAAAAATAATGTCTGCTTTTGCTCCTTCAATACACATTGTGAGATTTTACAGGTTCAAGGTACTCTGAAAAAACTGAATCACGGAAATCTTGTTTTCTTTTCCAACTTTTCTCATCTCTTCCTCATTACTTGCTTTCCTTTCTTTGTTTTCTTTTCAATCATGCAGAAATCAAACAAAAAGAAATAAAATTATTTTCTAGAGGATCACAATCTCTAATGTTTTCCTGTGTGGTCCTAGAATAAAACATCTTTGTACATATTTTGGGGGGTTTTTTGTTTGTTTTTTTGTTTATTTGTTTTTCTTCCATACCAGAAATCATGACCTTGCACTTGCCAGGCAGGCCCTGTGCCACTGAGCTAAATCCCCAGCCCCTTGTACATATTTTTGAAACCAATGCATAAAATATCAAATAATGAGGT
Organism: Chinchilla lanigera; assembly: GCF_000276665.1. NCBI lineage: Eukaryota > Metazoa > Chordata > Mammalia > Rodentia > Chinchillidae > Chinchilla > Chinchilla lanigera. The sequence goes on along the minus strand of NW_004955438.1, from coordinate 5,934,488 downwards.
GATAACCTTAATGAAGGGATAACCTTTAAATATAAACCTTAGGTTTAAATATAATCCTGAAGGTGATTTGTTCTTCTGCCCATACCTATAATTATATCCTAACCTCAGCCTAAAAATGTGCTTATTTATGGATTATTCTAAAAAAAGGTATATATATCCTGTCATTCTCTGCTTGACATCTTAGGAAATTGCTTCAGTTTCTCTGGTGAGGTTTTGATCCACGATCATCGTGTCATAAACCACCCAGAATCTTGTCTTAATTGAACTAATTACCCTTTCTTTTCTGACTTTTTCCACTTACCTGATTATTATTTCTAGGGAAAAAAAGACCTCAGGATATACCATAAATAAGTCATACTCTCACAGTTTTGTTTTGTACATATTATTCTGTCAGTTCCCCTCTTCTAAACTGGTTATTGGATTTCCTTATGGGTTGAATTTTTTCTTTTACTTACAATTTTGACCATCATTATTGTGCATGAAATATGGCTGTATCTGTGAGTTCCTCATGGAGTTAGACCACACCTTTTTGATGGACGTATTCTTAGCCTTTAGTATAGTTTCAGGCTCAAAGGATTCATAGATATTTCATGGACGTAAAGATTAACTGCTGCAGGTATTTATTGACTGAAATGCTTAAACGAAGCAAGAACAGTTATGCAAGATGTGTATTGTGTTCCCAAAATGATTAGTTGCAAAATCCTTTTTTTTTTTTTACTAAATAGGTGGAAAGGAAAATATAAAGCATTAAAATCTGTCTCTGCATAGGCCTAAAAGCTGTTATTGATAATCTGACTGTGAGTGTGTCATCAGCTTACCCAAGATGATTAACTACCTGCATGGATCTCAAGGAAACATGCAGGCGGTCTGGAACTTCCCTGCTCACCCACCCATAGATTATCAATTTGATGATGGATGATGTTAATCAGGTAAGGTGATCTCAACCTCTTTTTTACTCAGTCATGTTTGTTCATGTTTTGATTTGTTCCTAGAAAAATTATCATTCCCATTACTTTTTTATGATATTCTTTGAATGCTATGAACTCCCTACCTTTCTCTTGTACAGTATGCTCCAGCACTACCCCCCTCCCCAGTGTGGACAATATTCAGTTACTGATGATGGTACTGCTAGCAGCCACAGTATGACCACATCACTCTCTTATTGGGGGTTTTGAATAGCTCTTTTTTTGTTGTTGTTACTGGGAATCCATCTTTGGACCTTGCGCTTGCCAGGCAGGAGCTTTTACCACTGAGCTATATCCTTGGCCCAAGCTTTATCTACAGTATATTTTTACATATGCAAATATACAGCTGTCAGCAAGAGCATAACTAGTTATCGCTGCCTCTTAGTAAAACACTGTCATTGCTACCTTAGGTCTTTCTCATGCCATTTATTAACTTACTTGTTTCTTTTAAATTCATCTTTATTCCCATCATTCCCACTATACAACCACTCTACCTTACTTCAGTGTTCTTGCTTTGGTTTCTAACCATTTTTATAAAATAAACATCAGCTGTTCTATTTAATGATGTGGGATTT
>NW_004955438.1:5923670-5927878 GCF_000276665.1 Chinchilla lanigera | reverse complement strand
TACATTCATAGATAAGGGATCAGTTTTTTTCTTCTGAATAAAACATTTCTCAATGTATCCTTTATCAATGTCTGTGTTGCTATTTTAATTGTGGAATAGTAACTTCCCAAACATGTAACTATTTCTGAAATATCTATTGTACTTCACATGCTAAGCCTAACTGTGTTCATTAACATTATTTTATTAATATGATGTGGAATATTCATTTTACTATAAGCCCTCAAAATCTGTTCATTTACAAAGTTAAACAATTTTTCTATGGTGTTTAATGTTGCAATACCAATGTTTGAGTAAATCTTAAAGAAAAACAATCCGCGTTCTACAGTTATCAGCTGGGAAATCCAACCTGCAGTAAGTCAGACTTGTGGGAAATTAGATCATTGTTCCAATGTAATCTAGGAACTCAAACAGCAACACTTGTTATTACTAGCCACCAACAGCTAAGACTTAATTAATAATCAACTGGTTTACTAAAATCTGTCCCCATTTCCATCTTAGGGATAACCAGAGAAAGACAAAGATGTCACCATTCTACCCAATCACATAGGACACCCTGCTGCTTATCTGCCTCTTACAGCCTACCAGAACCTACTTAAATCCAACCAGGGTAGATCTCAGGCCTTTTCTTTTCTTCATAGGAAGCTTTACCACTTCTCTGCCTGTTTTTGAGTCTTTGCTGAGAAGGAAATGATGGTGGCTGTGTCCCTTGGGCAAACCTTGAATCAGTAACCATTCTCTGTACTTAGTGAATTGGTCTTTATTATTCCTATAGTTGTGCTACATTTATAGATTAATTTTTAAAAATTGAAAGACTTGTAATGAGTTATTCTACCTAAGAACACAGAATAATTTCCATTTATTCACAATATCTTCTATTTACATTGTTTTACAATTATTTTCATTGATGGCTAACCTTTCTCAAGCTATTTACTTGTATTACTCAGATTCTTTAAAGTTATCATTATGTTTAATGTATCACTACCTTAGATAAATGTTCTAAAGCATCTAGACTCAAACACTGACTATTTGTCTCCAATTCTGGCTGCTGTGCATTTGGTGTTATATTTTGAGTTGATGCATGTACTGGAGGATCTATGTGTTGTGCTTTTCATTTAGCAGCACAGTATATCTCTGTATGTGATGACATTTTTCCTTGTTTTCTATTTTGTCAATTATTCTGATTTATTTCCCCTCCTTCCTCTGCCTCCTTCTATCTTCTCTCTCCAACTTCCTTTCCTTCTGCTCAAAAGACTTGTAGAAGTATTTCCTTAATGTTATTGCTCTTTGTTCTTGAGTACATTTTTATTCATAAGAATTCCTTATTCTATTTTATTTTTATTTATTTATTTATTTTGTCTTTTTAAAACAGGGTCTCGCCATGCAGTTCAGGCCGGCCTTGAGCTCACTTTGGAGCCCAGGCTGGTCTCAAACTTGCAATGATCCTCCTGCCTCAGCCTCCCAAGTGCTGGGATTACAGGAGTGTACCACCATGCCCGGCCTTCCTTATTCTATTTTAAATTGAGGTTCTCTGGTGTTTATTGTCTAATAGGAATTTTATATTTAGTATAGTTTTGACATATGAGAAATTCTCTGTCATCTGATTGCACACAATTTCTTGTACTTTCTTCTGTATGTTACTTGTGCTTTAAATCTGTTGCTTACATTATTACTTTTGCTAATATAAAATTTTATTTTCCATTTTTTGTTTGATGTTCATACATTATTTACACTGACGTTCATGTCAGGTTTATCCCTACAATATTCCTTTCACCAATGACTATGATTTTTTTAACTAAGACTAATTTCTTAGTTTAATCTCATAAGCTTTACCCACCTTCTTCCCAACCTAAGTGCTAATATCACCTAAGATTTAGCTTCTGGTTGTTTTATAGCAATGTTGTTTCTCATTTATTTCACCACTGACTTTGAGGATAACAATAAACTTTCTTAAGTTTGTCAGACTATTATTTTCACATATTTTACAATAGGTCTCTGAATTAATTTCTTCTATTTAAATCTTTTTCCAAAAATATTTCAAAGTAACTTTTTGAAAAATTTCTGAGCCTTTTTAAAATTATGCACTTACATTTAAGTGAAAATTTGGTTGGCTATAAAATTACAGAATAATCATTTTCCTGTGTAATACAATTATGCAGATAACTCTCATTTCATATCTAAAGAGTTTCTCATAATTAACATAAAAGGCAGCCTTGGTTTTGGGAAAACAAGATGGTTGTCTTAGGCAAGGTGTGAGAAAGGTAAGTATCTTCTTTGAGATTTTCTCACTAAACTACACCCCTATTCTTTACTCTAAGAGGTAGCTACTCTCAGTCTTCTCTTTCACCAGGAGATAAATGCACTTACTTTTTTCAAGCACCCATTTAATAATTTAAACTTATGCTCTCTTTCTCTCTCAATTCTATTGCACCAAAATTGGTTTGACTAACTTTCCAGAAAAACCTACTTCTTGTAAAAGGACAGAGGGATCCAAACACATATGAACAAATGGAAATGTAAAAAGTAGACGCCTCCACACAGTTACACACATGGGAGAAGAAATAACCATTTTCCCCTTATACTTCCTCTTCATTTTTTTCAGTCTGCTTCTTAAATGTGAACAACTTAGAAATGTTGTGCAAAAGCATATTTTTTTTTACAGTTAGAAGGTGCTAATTGCTATTTCTATACATGTTTGCAACATTAATTAAACTAGCAGTAAAGGACGATGCAATTTATTTTGTCTTCAGAGACTATGTCGTAAATTACCAACTGATGTCTTATCAAAAAGGTCATAAGTGTAAGGAAAATCAAGACGAGGAATTATACACAAAAAATAAACCAGCCACTACCAAGGATCCCACCCAAATCTTCTACCAGCTATGGCATCTGGCTAATGAAAACTAACTGGCTTTATTTATTAAATGAATAGTGCTTTATTCTTTTCTCACTGGATAAACAACTGATATTTCCAGCTGTCCTAGTTGTGCAGAAAATGTGTGTCTTGTTTATAAAATTCTGAATGAAACGTCCACCTTTAGAAATGGCCTTTGAAATTTCAGCTACAACAAAAGATGTTTGTAATAACACTTGAGAGGAACAAACACAGAATCTAGCCAAGTAGTGGCAGTTAATTGGTTTCTAGTATATCTGCAAAAGAAAGATGAAATCATCAGTTTCTAGTACCTGATTCCATAATAACATATTACATAGTAAAACACAAACTGATTATGTGAAAATTATATTGATGTGATCATTCCACAATGTATACATACATTAAAACATTACACTGCATTTCTTAAATATATAGATATTTATTGTCAATTTAAAAAGTTAAAATAAACAAGGTATTTCAGTATGTATGCAGTGTATTCCTTTAAATTATCATTATGTGTATATTTTTGTTTCCATAATATTTAATTGTACTTATGTGCACTTTATACTTGATGATGTTAATTCTAATTACCTTTCTTTAATTCCTCATCAATGTGCTTTCAGTGTTTGCTGTGTTTACTTATTGAAGAATGATGTTATCTCCAGTTCCCAGAATATAAAATACTAGAAAATGTTAGAACTTGAAGGCAAGAGTCACGTACTTAAAAACCACATCACAGTTTGTCACAAACTATAAGACCTATTGCCTGTAACTTATTTAGACAGATGTAATATCTCGCTTGTTTTAAGATTTTTCTTTCCTAAAAGTATTCTGTGACATGAACTCACGTTATGAACTAATGATAACAATTTTATTCTAAATCCCCCAGGAATGAAGATATCAGAATGTTGGCCCAGATGCACTAAATATTTTCAAATTTTCTTCATAGGAACCATTTGAAAAATGGTGCTTTGGGTGACATAGATGTGGATTTTGTAATATAAAGTTAAATTTGCTTTTCTTTCAAAGGCAAAGCTTTTTTGCACTGTGAAAATTCAGAATATTTGGAAATCTCTTGATTGACTTGGCATTTATTTGACTGTGCATCAAACTAATAACTAATCGAAAATAACCGTGCATTCTAGGCTGCCAAACTTCACCTCCGAGGTGAAATCTCAGTCAATAAAAGGCTCATGTTGCAAACCGTGAGTGACATTTAACTAAGAGGTGCAAAGTAGGGCTCTATTTTTGACACCATTCCTCCCACACAACTGTCAGCAAGTCTAAATTAACTCTGGGAGTCTATAGGTTTCAATGATGGATGAAGATGTTTAAG
>NW_004955438.1:5887611-5921623 GCF_000276665.1 Chinchilla lanigera | reverse complement strand
AGTTAATGTTTGCTTGATCAGTCTTACCTGCCTATATCTGGTTATGTGAATAATGAATTTGAAGATAAAAATATGTAATACAAAAACCATTCTTAATTCCCTATCATCTTGCTTGTTTGAAATTCTTTATCGTTTGTGTTGTTTTTGTGTTGCTTTGTTTATGTCTTTGTGTTTGTTAATTTGTTTGTGTTCTTTTCTCTTTAAAATAAAAAAAAAATTTAAAAAAGACCTGAGTGGTAATCAAATGAAGAAACAAACATGTGAAGAGTTACTTCCATGTTTTCTATATGGATCAACAAAAGTGCAATTAGGAAGCTAAGGTCATCTAGTTTTACCACCAGCCTCTTAAAAGATTTGACACCTGCTGAACATTAAGGGATAACAGGGTATTCCTAGGGGAAATGGGGAGAAAGAACAATTTAGCCAGAGGAGACAGTATTGAAAATCCTCAAAGCACAAAACAACAAGTCACATGTAGAATAAAAGATTACTGGTGTTTGTAGGAGCACCAATAATTTATGCTAGATCAAGAAAAACATCAAAGATGGAGCTCTGTTGGGGCCATAAGCAATAGCTGGAACTTTGTGTTTCAGTTAGTGGAAGATCATTCAAGAGCTTTCAATGGCAGTGCTATATGATGATAACAGTACTTGTGAAATATTCCTGTGGATGTATAAATATGTATTGCCCTGGAGAGAAGAGTCTATTGTCACAGCTCAGGAAAGCAAAATTACTATCACTAACATAAGTAGTACAATGAAAGGGATCAATTTCTGGTTTGTGCTGCCAAGGAGATATAGTACCATTAACTAAGATAAAGCACAGATGTGGGGATTTTAGAAGACAGGTGATTATGGACCCGAGTTCAGAATGTTCCACCCATGTTTTCCCAAACATAAGACTAGCTGGACAATAAGTAGCCTTAAAAACCAGAGATCACAAATGTCAGCCCCAATCATCTTGCCTTTTCCTTAGTTGCCTTGCAGAGCTCATATCAAGCAAGAAAATAGGGTGCAAGTGAGGTGAGGTGAATAGAGGTTCTGGAGACATGGTATAAATGCATAGTAGAATTTGAGAGAAGAATTTGAGCTAGAGATATAAGTAGAAACACAAATTCCCCATAAAGTGCTTATACACATGTTCATTCAATAGCATTGATTATTTACTATGCACCAATCATAACATCAGCTACTGGGGATACACACTAAAAGAGATAAACTAGGTTTATGTTTCCTGAAGTTTTCAGTTCATGGATATATGGATTTTTTTTGAAATAGGCTTTCACTGTGTATTCCAGGCTGAACTTGAACCCACTATGGAGCCCAGGCTGGTCTCAAAATCATGGAGACACTCCTACATCAGCCTCTCAAGTTCTGAGATTACAGGCATGTGCTACCATGTCTGGCTTTTCAAAGTAATTGTTTTTTAAAATTTCCAAGTGTGTTTTTAGAATTATAGAAGAAATTAATTGAAAAGGCACAAAAATCTTCAAAGTTTGTATTAATATCCCAAATTTGTAGCAAAAGAAACAGAGACTGAGAGAGACTGAGTAACTTGCTACAGGTAGCAAATTACTAAGCCTTGGTTTAAAATCAGAATTGAACTGAGAACAATAGTGAGGTAAAACTGACTGAAGAAAACCTACTACAAACTCTTCAGATGATTATTTTCCTTCTCTGCTGAGAAGGCAGAAGCTGCTTTGCTATGACACTGATATCTTAATGGGAATCAAATCATTCATTCCAAAAAGCAAGCTAAAGTAGTTACAACCGTATAACCAAAAGACAATATTTGTATGTTTTTTACTTGGCAAACTGTTGTTATTGATTTTGTAAAAAGAGCCTAAGAGTAACTAATGATCACTATGTCAGTGAATGGGTTTTGCACACTCATAAATGTCAATCTATTTTAAAGACTCTCAAGTGATAAATGGATAGGTGAAGGCAACTGTCCTGAGACCTTACTTCTGAGGATTTTATTTTCCTCCTTGCTGGGCTGCTTTGTCATTCAATCTCAAGACCTTCCGAGGTAGATAATATGTTCCTGTGTTATCATGAGCTTTGTGTATTATAGTTTCCTGAATGAAAGTTAGAAAGGTATTTTAGAACTATGACAATTTTCTTATAACACAGAATTGCCCATTGTGTATGTGCTCTGTGGTACTGCCCAGATCTTCTGTCAAAACTGAGCTGCTTATTCTTAGCTCATGGTAGTGTGGGCTGATAGCTCTCCAGTGAGTTCTTCTTTAGGTTTTACCTTCAACCATAGCCAGCCTATGATGAACAACTTAGGAGGAGCAGTTCAGATCCAATGGCTGACTGAAACAGAGATGTAAGTGCTCCAAGGGCTTCACACCTAGGCCTCTGCTGGAGCAGTTTATGAAGAAAATTCCATCTGCTCATCTCTTTCCCTGTAATGGATAATTAAAGTATGCAATGTTGTTAAAAGAGCAATCTCAGCCTCCTATTCTCCTGCACATCTCTCATAATAAGCTGGCCTATAGGCTTTGACCCACAGTCCATTTGAACACACCCGGAAGCAGCCACACTTTCTTATTCTTCTTTTAATGTTTGTACAAACAGCCTTGTATCTAATACTTTTAATGTCTGTTTTTGGACAAAATTTGGAAGTTTTATTGGCAGTAGGAAAGTCATTTTTCTTAAAACTTATTTAATTTGATAAGTTGTTCCTGATGCTTTTCTACAGAAAAATTATTTAAATTTCTTGCAATTCTTGAACCTGACAAGGAACAACAAAATTTGTAACACTAGGCTTCCCTGTAAAAATGCAGATTTGGTTTGTTTTGTAAAAGAAAACACAGAAGCTGTGGGGTTTTTGGTTAAGGAGAAATTGTAGGAGGAGTGCACAGCACAAGGAAGTTTCATCTTCTGTTTAGTGAAGGCATGGAAAAAAAAATCCTTTTTTAATTTTTAGAAAACACAAAATTAATTAATGAAAAGGACAGCCTATTTCCCTACATCAGAGGAACCAGCAACCAATCCTGGGATGAATACAGGATTCAGCAACTAATCTCACCAGATGGATCTATGCTACTGTCCCCTCTGCCTGCATCAGTGGGACCAGCTGACCGGAGGAATGCCAGTTACACAGTAGGATCCAGACTAGGGTGCAAATGAAGGATAAGTGAGACTAGGGATGTTAAAAAGTTCAAAATGGAAGCCAACAAGTGGGAGGTTAGATGAACTAGCATTTTCCTTAGGGATAAAGGAATACAGAATAGAAGCAGATGGGTGGAGTTACCTACCTTTTTATAAAATTTAATTTTATTTTATCTTGTTTATTTTTGTTTCTATTTTTTTTTTCTTTTTCTTTTTTTTTTTTTTTTTTTTTCAATTTTTTTTTTTTTTTTTCTGTCTTTTCTAAATGGCTGGGGAGAATTCTTGCAACACACAATTCATTCCATCACCCAAACCCAAAGACCAAGTTCAGAAAATCCCTTAAATATACCTTTATTCTTTCTTTTCTACACCCTTCTTTAATTTCCCAAACTGTGAGTGGTAATCCTTTGTCCTTCAGCTTTGCTTCAACTCCCTTTCCAGTTATATTTGGTTTATACAGTATCCTCCCTAAATTTCCCCACCACAGGATGAAACCACTCTGCCAAAGGGAAACACTTGCATGCAAACTCTTAATTTATGTTTGGTTCTGTTATATAACTAGAGACTTTGCTCCTATGATCTAAGGCACAAAATCAACAGATACCACAGTTTGTCAGTTTCTAAATTGTGCTTGATGGTCTTGTTATTGGCAATTGTACTACTTTAGATAGGATATTAGATCTTTTGCAATCCACTCTTGTCCCTTCTGTAACAATACTGGGAATCTCTGGAGTAATAACTTCAGCACAGCCCAACACCAAAGGACTGAGGAAGGATACCAACATCCAAATCTCAATTAATTGGGCAGATATTATGTTGGAACAGACACAAACCAAGAATCTGTGGCACACAGAAGACAACCTTTAAGAACAGATTTTTCCTACAGAGGCCATGATACTAGTGATATAGCTACCTACTACAAAAACTCACAAGGAATATCACAGTAAACAAAATAAAAAATGTTTTGAAATAGTAAATGATGAGATGAAAAAGAAAAATGCAATATCAGAACTCCAGCCCACCCAGAAAAGTCCAGGAGACATTGACATAGAAGAATCTGAAAGACACACACCTGAAATTTCTGAAGCAATAGCAACTAAAGAAACAAATCCATGAGGCTACACAGGACATCAGCTCAGAAATAATCTCTCAGGTAAATAACAAGTGACAACTATAATAAAGGTATGTTTCAGCATATGTAGAGAAGACATAGATAAAAAGAGAGGAAAATGATGGAAACCTTGAATGAACAATATAGAAAAGAAATAGAATACATGAAATGGATTCAGAGCATGGATTCAAAGGACTCATTCAAAGAATCCATCCAATCCAACATTGCTAGAGAAGACAGAGTAAAAAAATAAGGGAGCATAGGAAAATGATGGAAACCTTCAATGAGCAATATAAGAAAGAATACATGAAATGGACTCAAAGAGTCCATTCTATTGAAATAGATTCCATAGAATACATTAAATGGATATCCAGGAAATTAAAAATTCCATTGAAAGCTGGCAAAGCTGCTTGATGTAACTGAAAATAGACTTTCAGACCTTAAAAGCAGAATTACCACTATTGATCTTAAAAGGAAAGATCTCTTAAAAATAACAAGGGTTGAGGAAATAACAATAACTGCAAGATTATTCAAAGAAAAACAATATAAGACTGATAGATGTCAATGAAAAGCAGATATCAACACAAGTGAAATAAAAAATATTTGCAGAAGTAATAGCAGATAATTTCCCAGATTTGGAAACAAAATCTAACATCTAGGCATATAGAACTCCAAACATGATGACAAAATAAATCTATGCCAAGATATATACTTATCAAATATCCCAGAAATTGAGCACAGAAACAGAATATTAAAAACTGTTAGAGAAAAAAAAAAAAAAGATCATCTATACAGGAAGCTCATTAGAATCATAAGTGACTTCTCAACCCAAACATTAATGTCAAAAAGAGCTTGGAAATAGATATTTCAAGTCCTGAAAGAAATCAGCTACAACCCAGATTAATACACTCTGCAAAACTATCTTTCAAAATTAATGGAGAAATAAGATACTTCTATGAAAAAGTGTAATTGGAGAATTTCACAACCATCCAACCTACAAAGAGTACTGAAAGATATTCTAGATTGAGATAAAAATGACCAGAATTCCAAGTACATCATCAGAAAGACATCACTAGCCTGAGCAAGCAAATGAACAAAAGGGTAAATCAGGGGACCCACATTAGGAAAATAATATGACAAAGACAAACTAATACATTTCAGTCATAATCATCAATGCAAATAGCATCAGTTCACCGATCAAAAGAAACAGATTGGCAGAATGGATAAAGGAACCAGATCCAACAATAATTTATAAAAAAGAAACACTTTAAACTCAAAAATGAACTCATAGACTGAAGTCAAAGAATGGAAAAAAATACTCCATGCAAGGGGAACCCAGAAAAAAGCAGAGAATAGCTGTTTAGTTTGGAGACAATGTGAATTTCAAAGAATGATCAAAACAGATGAAGGTCAGTATATATTTGTTAGAGGAAAACTGCAAGAAGAAATAATAATCGTAAATATATATACACCAAATCCATGTGCACATAAGCATATATGATAAATATTAATAGACATGAAAAATCAAATAAGCTATAACAGAATTATAATGGGATACCTTAATGCTCCATTGTGACAAAGAGACAGATCAACTAGAAAAAAAAATCATCAAGGAAATAACAGAACTGAAACAAACTTATGAACAAATGGACTTAGTAGATATTTACAAAGTGTTCCATCCAACATGAGAATAAGTATTCTTCTCAGCTTCACACAGCACACCTTCTAAACTAAACCATATACTATCCCATAAAACCTGCTTAAGTAAATGCAAAGGAAGTAATATTATCCCATACATATTATCTAAGGATAGTGCAATAAAATTGGAAATTAATGGCAGAAGAAACTTCAAAAATTCCATAAACACATGGAAATTAAATAGCACCCCCCTGAACAACAAATTGGTCACAGATGAAGTTAAAGAAGAAATCAAACAATATATACAAACAAATAAAACCACAAATACAACATTACAGAACTTAGGGGATGTAATGAAAGCAATCCTAAGAGGGAAATTTATATCAGTGGATTGTCACATCAGAAAAATAGAATGAGTGCAAATAAACAACCTAATGCTGCACCTCCATCTTCTAGAAAAAGAAAAGCAACTCAAGCCCAAAGCCCATACAAGGGAGGAAATCATAAAGATCAGAGCAGATATTAAAGCAATTGAGACTAAGAAAATAATAAAAAGAATCAATGAATTGAAAAGTTGATTCTTTGAAAGAATAAACAAATTTCATAAGCAGCTAGCCAATATTATCAAAAAAGGAAAGAAAAAACTTAGATTCATGCAGTGAGGAATGAAAGGGGTGAAATTACTATAAATCTTGTGGAAATTCAGAGGATCATCAATACCTACTTTGAAAATGGTTACATGCATAGGATGGAAAACACAGAAGAAATGGACGGATTCCTAGAAACTTACAAATTACCAAAGCTGAGTCAAGAAGATATAAAAATTCTGAATAATCCAATATCAGTTAATTGAATTGAAAATATAGTTAAAAACTTACCAGCAAAGAAAAGTCCAGGTCCTTATGGTTTCATGACAATTCTACAAGAAATTTACAGATTTAATTCCAGTACTCCTCAAAATCTTTAATGAAATTGAAAAGGAAGCAATACTCCCTAACTTATTCCTGGAAGCAAGTATCACCCTAATACCAAAACCAGAGAAAGAACCAACCAAAAAAGAGAACTACATGGCAATTTCCCTAATGAACATGAATGTAAAAATCCTCAAAAAAAAATGCTAGCAAAGAGAATGCAGCAAATTATCATGAGGATTATATACCATGTCCACTTGGGATTCATTCCAGGAATGCAGGGATGGTTCAAAACATGCAAATCATGAACATAATACACCATATCACCAGAGGCAAAAAGAAAAACCACATTACTATCTCAATAGATGCCAAAAAAGCTTTTAATAATGTCCAACACTCGCTCTTGATAGAACCCTACAGAAAATCGAATAGATGGTCTTCACCTCAATCTGTTAAAAACCACATGTGACGAACCAGTAGCCAACATGATACTAAATGAACAAAAATTGAAAACCTTTTCTCTAAAATCAGGAGCAAGACAACAGTGTCAGAAATCACTGCTCCTATGCAATATAATTCTGGAAAAATTAGTCAGAGGAATTAGACAAGAGAGAGAAATAAAACAAATAAGTCTAGGAAAGGAAGAAAAACTACCATTATTCACAGTTGGCATGATACTCTTCATAGAAGACTGCAAAAGCTCCACCAAAATACAATTAGACATAATAAGCAAATTCAGTAATGTAGATGGGTACAAAGTCAGCACTCAAAAATCAATAACATTCCTGGACACAAACAACAAACTCACTGAGAGAGAAACTAGGTAAACAACACCCTTCACAATAGGATCCAAAAAATGAAATACTTAGAAATCAATCTTGCAAAGGAAGTAAAAGATTGATATATTGAAAATCACACTTCTCTAAAAAAGGAGATTAAAAAGGATATCAGAAAATGGAAAGTTATCCTTTGCTCATGCGGAGGAAGAATCAGCATTGTGAAAACAGCCATACTCCCAAAACTGTTAAATAGATTTAATGTAATCCCCATCAAAATACCATTAACATACCTCACAGATCTAGAGAAAATATTCCTAAAATTCACTTGGAAACAGAAGAGATCTAGAATAGCAAAGACAATCCTGGACAACAAAGGCAAGGCAGGAGTCATCACAATCTCAGATTTGAAATGAAACTACAAAGCTACTGTGATAAAATCCATATGGTACTTGCAGTAAAACATACCTGGGGATCAGTGGAAGAGATCAGAAGATGCATACAGAACTACAAATACATACAGCCACCTCATCTTTGACAAAGGGGCCAAATATGTTCCCTGGAAGATAGACTTCTTTAGTAAATAGTGCTGGAAAAACTGGCTCTTTCCATGCCAAAGACTAAAACTAGACTCATGTCTATTGCCATGCCTAAACTAAAGTCAAAATGAATCAAAGATTTAACATTAAAATAAGAACACTAAATCTTCTGGAAGAGAAAGTAGGTGGAAATCTTGTAGACATAGGAATAGGCAGAGTGTTCATGAACAAAACACAAAACACGAAAAGTACTTTAAGGAATCAACAACTGGAATGTCATCTCATTAAATATTTTGAATATCAAAAGAAAGCACTAACATAGTGAATGGACAACAGACAGAATGGGAAAAAAATTTTATCCAACTATCCCTCAAACAAAGGACTTCTATCTAGAACATATAAAGAATTAAAAAAATCAGATTCCTCAAATTCAAAGATCCAATCCAAAAATGGGCATCTGAGATGAATATGCACTTCTTACCTGAAGAAATACAAATGGCTAATAAAGATATGAAAAAATGTTTAACATCATTAGTCATCCAAGAAATGCAAATTGAAACAATGCTGAAATTCCATTTCCATCTAAAAAAACTGCTATCATGAAGAAATCAACCAATCACAAATGCTGGTGGGTCTGTTGGGTAAAAGGAACACTTCTTCACTGTTGGTGGGTCTATAGACTGGTACAACCACTGTGGAAATCTGTGGGAAGATTCCTCAGAAAAACAGGATTAGAGGTCACATTTGACCCAGCTATTCCTCTTCCAGTTATTTTCCCTGAAGAAATAAAAACATCATACCACAGCAATATATGTGCACTCGTGTTTGTAGCAGCACAATTTATAACAGCTAAATCTTGGAAACAACTCAATTGCCCATTAACTGAGGCATGGATGAAAAAGGTGTATTATTTCTGTACAGTGGAGTACTACTCAACCATAAAGAAGGAAAAACCTGAGGCTTCTATAGGTAAATCTATGTAATTTGAGATCATACTCAAAGGTAAAATGAATTAGACTCACATGCGTGAACAACCTGTTGTCTCCCTAGTGTAAGAAACTGAAAGAGTAAATAAGATCCAAACTGTACAATAGATATTGTGAAAGGGGAAGAAACTGCTCAAAAAGAAAAGAACAACTGGCATAGGGGAAATGAGAAAAAAAGGAAGGGAAAATTAAATATATATAAATATATATATACACACACGATAGATAAGATAATTATACTAATAATTTCTATTAGTTAATTGAAAAGAATTGTTTGTGCTTATATTGTTTGATCAATTTTTAATGCCTCTATCTTATTATCTTGAGCAACTACTTTGAAGATAACAATATGCAATATATTAACCATTGTTAATCTATTATCTTGTTTTGAAATTCTGTGTCTTGGTTTTTATTGTTTTCTCTTTAAAATTAAAAATTAGTGTAGTTATGAATTTTGAGATTTTTGTCTAGAGCTTAGAATTGGCAATTAAAATGAAGGACAAGTACAACAACAACAATAATAAAAATAATAATAATAATTCAGCCTTCCTAATGTTGCAAACCAGGAAATTACCTCTCTATCCCATCAAAATTGTTTCCTTGAGGAGGGAGAATTAGGAGGCATTATGCATCAACTCCCCATGATGAGTATAATCATTATGCACTGCAAACACGTACCAATAAAAATGTTTTTATAATTGTTTTCTTTGTTTTGTTTCTGTAAACACTTTGTGAGTTTCCTTTTCTGTTGTTTTAGCTCGAATAATGGTCCATGATGTCTGACTCTAGCCCAATTCATGAGTCACTGAATGCTCAAATAAACAATTTTTTAAATCTTCATGTGGTTTAGTTATTTTTTCACTTTTTGTGACATTGTTCATCACCTTATGCAATTATTATCATCATTCTGCTTCTGTTTCGCAAATGAGAGATTAGGTCTTTGCACAGCTATACTTATTTTGAACATTGTTTTTGCAGTAAATTACCATCAAAGGTTTATTTCCAGCAGTTAATTCAGTTGCTTTGAAATTTTTTCTTTATAAAAGAAGAGGATTGGAGCATAAACATGATCATCAATTCCACAAATATTTGTTGAACACCCAGAGTGTGCCAAACACTGTTCTATATACAAAAATCAACATAGCCAAAGTGTCTCTGCCTTCATGGAGCTTTAGTGTACTGTGAAAGAAACACACAAAATGAGATCATTTCACAATGATTTGGGAGAATATATTACCTTAGGGATAAATGCTCCAGAGGAATATCAAGTTTCAAAATTACCACTTTATAGTGAGGATCAGGAAATCTTCCTGAAAGCATAAACAATATAAAATATGGGAGAGTGATTATTCTTTAGCTTTATTCTGTTCATAGTCCCCAATGTTTAACATTTGAACACACATTTGTGCAAATATGATGACTAACACCATTTTTCACATGGTGCATTTGGTGTTCTCTCTCGGAGTATGTTGTAGTCATCTCAGATCTGTGCCTGTTTTTCTTCACTATTTAATCCCTCACATTAAATATCAACATTACTAATACCCCTGTTTTTCAATTTCTTGAGCAGACTTTGATATTAAAAGCAGCTTCAGAAGAAAAATAAATACATTTACAAAGGCCCAGAAGATTAAAAAAAAAAAAAAAATAGAAGATCTCGGAATTTGTCGGACCTGCTAGGTTGTAGAGAGATTTCAGCTTCATAGCAACAAATCTACTGTAGTCCATGGACCATTCACCCCATCTCAAGCATGAAGCTTTGGGATGTTCCTGATCCTTTTTGATGGTTCAAGTCATGAAAAACTAACCTCACTCAATTAACTAGGTGGCATGGGTCTAATGAATAAAATTATACATTACTTCTCATTTTGTTAAGTGTCTAAAGCCCAGACTTTCTTCCGTTCCTTCATAATTTGCTTGGGAAGTGAAAACCAGACTTAGGAGGAAGCCAGAACCTCTCAGTCTATTTGTAGCAATTATCGAGTTTTGGGAAATTTTCTTTCTCATTCTACCCATCTCTCTACATCCCACTCAAAACACAGTCCTGCCCTCAACAGTTTGCCTGAAATTTAAGGCCTAGTTAACTAGGTGCTTTTCTAAGACATTTTCTCTGACTGCTTTAGTATATGTCGAACTTGCCCTTCTCAGACCTCCATTGCAAAGAGTCACTACCTTACTGTGCTGCACATCATATTTACTTTTGCGTTTTCACAGCTAGAATGTAATTTTGTAGAAGAGAGCTTCTCCCTGTTCTGGTCTACTTTCTAATGTGGAACATATTAAATACCTGTTACTTCAGAAATTGCTTGACCAGCAGAAGTAGTCTACACTAAATTATAAAATGTAGTTATTTATCACTTACTGACACAGGTGTATTCTGATAGATGCATTGCTGTGTGATTTTGTTGTGTGAACTTCATAGACTTTACTTATATGACGTAATTTACAGGAGATAGATGAGGCCAAGTCAATGTAAGAACACATACTGTATTCCAGTAAGCTTTTATTTTTTTCAAATACATAAAAGGAGTACCCTCTCAAGCAAATAAAAAAGAGTAATTACATGAATCAGTAACCCAGGTGTTTATTAGCATTATTCATTATTATGTACTATACTATATAATGTACATGTTATGTTTTTGTACCACTGGCAATAGAGTTGGTGTGTTAATTCCAGCCATACCACAAACACAAGAGTAATGTATTGTGATAAAATGTTATGGTAGCGATACTCTTACCAGGGGATCAGAGTCTTTCTTTTCCATTGTGATCCTATAGATCACTTTTATTATCTCTAGCCTGTGGTTAACCAAGGCATCATTATGCAGCATGTGACTGAATATGATGCAATAATTCAGGGCTTCTACTTTCCTGCATTCACTACCCTTCTTGCTGTCTCAAAACCATAGGGTGGCTTCATCTGACCTCGCCTGTATATCAAAAAAAAGTCAGTGCATAAATCTTCAATAGACATTAATAGGTGGCAATACACAAACAGAAGCACTGGAAAGCAGGGGCATGTGAATTGTGGAGACAGATGTCATTAATTCCTCCCCACACCCAGAAGGGATTCACTCATCGCTGTCAGCATCAACCTGGAGTACTATTCTTCTGTCATTGTTTCAAACTGCTTCTTTGATGATAACTAATGGAAACTCCTGGAAAACCAGTTAATACCATTTCATCCAAACAGTAGAGCACTCTAACAAGCAAAAGTAGAAACTGAGAACATAAAACTTGAATCAAAGAGATTAACATTGTCTGCTTACCACATATACTGTGTAAGGAGATACAATTGTTGAGTGACTTAGTCTTTGAAAGGATTATATCTTTTATCTTTTTCAGCCATCAACCCTCTTAGAGAAGCTTTTGATATCTTTCTTGTTTCTTGTTTGATGCTCTGATGCTTCCTATAATGTGGACTACTTCTTCTTTTTTAGCTTGACCATTTAAATGACAGTGTAAAATTAATTAACAAGAAGATGACTAAGCAAAGCTGCAAGGCAGTGAGGATAGGAAAAAAAGAATTGTGTGAAGAAGTGGAGGAGTCTGATTCTGGATGGTTTCTAATTTTCCCTTCTGCACAGTGAAACCCTTATGTTTGTGGAATAATATGAAGTTAGAGGATTAAAAGTATCCTCACAAGTACCAGGCTGGAGGTAGAACAATGGGAAACATTATCATCCTGCCTGGCAATATTCTGGGTGGGAAACTTCATCACCTAATGAAAAAAAAAGCACTTTGATGGATTAATGTAATGGGGTTTAAGAGAAATATTCTGATCATTGCAAAATCAGTGAGGATGAAAAATGTGAGCAGGTAATTGAATAGGAAACATTTATATGGCATTGAAGCTGTGCTGGCAAAAAAATTATTATTAAAGTAACCTTTTATTTAATATATCATCACCTATAAGATGTGCTTTGTAAAACTTCAACTTGGAAGGACTTCCTTTTTAATCGTATAAAGTTTTGGCAAGTCATTTTATTAAAGAATTTTGTAACTGAAAGGGAACATAGTTTAGGGTATATAAATTAAAGTGAACTTCAGAGACCACATAGGCAAGCATTTTGTAACATAAACACTTGCAGTTAATCACAGAGATGGTTGGTACATAACCTTCCTTATGACCAGGACTTACCTTACTGTAATGATTTTTATGTTTTGGGTTTTATGCAGTAGCATTGTAGGTACAAAAAAATGCTTAAGAACTGAGAAGAGGCTATATAAAATTACATAATATAGAATTATAAGATGAGTCTTTTAACCCTTAAAAATGGGAAAATTCTTTTACATATCTATTTTTTCCATATCTGTTCGTGCATGGAAGTGGTAGGGTTATCTGTCCTATCACTATGGCCTCTGGGAATGAGAAAAGGGTTGAGGAGCTGGAATCTTTTGTACTCGTTCACTTTGCTCCAGTATTTTCTGACCCTACCTCATCATTAGCTTTGGACTTTATTTGCATTGTCACACTCCTCTACTTTAGTGGTTATTGTATTTATTATTAGTGCTGATTATAAAAATTGTGTTAAAAATGGCAAGACAAGGAAGTGCTGTACTGCTGCCACAATTTATTGCCTTCATCAGTCCTCAGTTTTAGTCATTCTGACTGCAGATAAAAGAGGCTCTCAGCTTATTGCCACCGTGTTCAGTGACATCACCACATTCACGCTGATTTTCTTCATGACTGGAGAATTGTCCTCAGACATGAAACAATACCTGGAGAGACACTGAGTATGTGATTTCTGTCTTCATTGAATTTTCTTCTGTAGTTATTGTTCTGAAATGAGGGATGTTTCTTTTCCATGTAGCTTAGTGGTACCAGGTTTGCTTTTCAAGCCAATTTGAGATTTTTTGAAAGCATTACAGATTATTTTTATTAATTTAAAAATAGTATATTATGTAAGCCATGATACAGTAGAAGTTGAATAATAACAGCATTGCAATAGAGGTATTTGGGAAACATTGCCAGGCTTGAGACCACTTAAATCAAAGAACCCAGATGAAGAAAAATGATACGGAAACTCACTCAACTGAACAGGACCCTGCAGTGAGGAGAACAGGAAGGAGGTGGAGCAGGCAGGGCTGGCCTGGCGGCATCACTGGAGGGGTGCTGGGCCAGGGGAGTGGGCCCTTTTCACTAATCTCTTCAACCTAAGGTCAAGGTTAGAGAGAAGCTCTCAGTGTGCGGTGAGGTCAAGTGAGGGGAGAAGTGGAAGGGCTGAAAACGAAGCCCAGAGGATTCCATGTCCTGTAATTAGACGAGGACCTCAGAAGGAATGAGGTCCAAAGGGTAAAAGCCAGTACATGGCAGCAAGTAGAATCGGCTTTCAAGCAAAATAAGCCAGACCACAGAGGAAAAATGTCTGTCTCTTTTGGTTCCTCCCCCTCCCCCAAATCAGAGCATGGAATTGTTTTTTTTTTAGAATATTGGTATTCTTTCTCTCTTGGCTTGTAATTTTCATACAACATAACCTCATCTTAACATAGGCAAGCGCTAGTTTTAAGAATTTTTTTGAAATACTAATTTAAAGTTAGTAAATACCGATCAAAATTGTCTACATTTAACATTATGAATGAAATACCACAGAGAACTGCAATTCCCGGGGCGTGGACTTACTATTTTGTGGCCTGTTAGGAACTGGGCCACAGCTTATCAGGCAGGCTGCAGGTGGGCCAGCGAAGCCTCCTCTGTACTTGTATCCACTCCCCGTCTCCCACATCACCAGCGCTCTGCCTCTTGTCTAATCAGCAGAGGCATTGTATTCTCACAGTAGCTTGGGCCCTGCTGTGGATTGCACATGTAAGGAGTCTAAGTTACATGTGTCTTTGAGTAATCCCCAAATCATTGTCCCACCCCTTCAGTGGCAAAATTGTCTTTCACGAAATGTGTCCCTTCTGTCAAAACATTGGGAACTACTGTTATAGGAGCTATGATCACAATTTGCAGTGAATATTTAAATTTTTGAAGAAATCATTACAGGTGCATTCCCATTAATCTTCCTCAAACTATTTCATTTTCTTCATTCTTGTCTGTCATTCTTTTCCACATTCCAGAGCAGTTCTGGAAGTCCTCCTCCATAAGTGTGTTTCTGAACTGTGAATGGTGTGTGATGCTACCCAGTGCCATGCATCAGAATGATGGAAAGATTATGTGCCCTCATCTGCCTTGTTCATGGGAGCTTGTGTCATGCAACTTCTGGCTCCTCCCCAAAGTAAAACTGACCATGACAAGGGAATGTTTTGAATTGATTCTGAACATCAAAGCAGCCATGACAGAACAACTAAAGATCCCCGTGAAAGAGGACTTCCAGCACAGCTTAAGAAAGTGAAAGTGATGATGGGGTAAGGGTGTTCTAGGGGGAGGAGGAGTATTTTGAAATGAATTAATGGCAATGTATCTTTTGCTGTAATGAATTTTAGAATTTTCTATGACTATATGTTTACATTCATTTTAGGGAGTAGGTACATATACTTAACATATCTTAATTCTTTTTTTTTTCCCTTTCCTTCACCTCTCTCTTCCCTGTGTTCATCTTTAGATCCCATTTCCACATTATTTTTTATTTAGTTTATGTTTGTAACGCATGGCAATTACAGTCACCATGGATACTTAGTACGTGCACATCTCAATTCTTGCACATCTCAACACATCTCAATTCTTTCCCAATTTCCTTCCACTCTCCCCACCCCTTCTCCTTAACCGTTCCCACTTGCATAAGAGTCTCAATCACATTTCATAATTATATGAACCGTTTCTGGGGGGGATATGTATATTAATATCAGTCTGGGGTTGGGGATGCAGCTCAGTGGTAGAGCATTTGTCTGGCATGCATGAGGCCCTGGGTTCAATCCCCAGCACTGAAAAAAAAAATCAGTCTGCATAAAATGTATTTAATTATATCAAGTATTCAAGTAAATTACTTAACTTTCTCTTTAACACTGAACTTCTTAAAATAATGGTTATAGGCTTCTGCAAAGACCATAGGAATATCTTTAGTCTGTCAAATGTTTAGTATTTTTCTAATAATGTTATAATAGGTAGTAAGTCCTCAGTGGCTGAAATGTCTGCAAACACTTTAGAGCTACCCTGAGGCATGAATAACCATTTACTTGTCTTCATTAATACTGTAGAAATTTTAAATTACTTAATTCTTTTAATTATGAATCTCAGCCCCCCGTATAACCTAAAATCAATGATAAAATATGTACATTTCCACGATTTCATCATATCCTTTTTGAAATTAATATATCAAGTATATTTTTTGTAGATGTGTGATTTTTAGGTAGAGTCTATGCATAAAAGTGTTCTTCAAACTGAGCCTCTGTATCATTGTATCATCAAAATATTCTCCATGGCATAGATGTCTGCCATGTGTTTGTAAGGTAGACATATAGCGGTTCTACCGAGTCTATCTGGAGACATGGGATCGTCTTTCTGTCTTTCTTTCTGTCTCTTTGTCTGCCTGTTTGTCTGCCTCTTTATCTCTCTCTGTCTCTGTCTCTCTGTCTTTCTGTCTCTATCTCTATGTCTTACCTTTTTTTAATCACCCTAGTCTTAACTTATATAAGAAGTCAATTTTCACTACATTACTGATTTTATTCTGAAGAACTTCTTTTCTGATGCATACTGTCTTTGCACAGCTTCAGAATGGAAAGGTCATGTCACATAAATACCATTGCTTTGTAAGGTCATTGATGAAGAATATTTTATTCATCTTTGCATCTTGTATTCAATGAGAAGGTTTTGCATATAGTAGCTACTTTGAATGAATGCAAAATCAGTGGAGAAATAGTTTGCTTTTTATTTTTTTTGTTTTGTTTTTTTCCGGTACCAGAAATCGAACTCACAACCTTGTGCTTGCCAGGCAGGTGCTGTGCTGCTGAGCTAAATCCCTAGCCCCTTAGTTTGCATTTTAAACTAAAGATAGTTACATTAAAAGTCAGACAACCCTAGTAACACATGTAAGTCCACTTTGTTCAGAGGAGATCCAGACACAAAACCAGTCTTTATAATTGAATACTACCAGTGGTTAAGAGTTTGGCCTGTTGTAAAACTGTACTCAAAGCCTGATATGTCTATTTTTCATCTGATGTACCCATGACTTCATAGTAAGACAATTTGACCTATGTTCTATTTTTTTAAAAAAAGCCTCAGTGTTATAACAAATACAATGGTGGTAAAAGTACCAGGAAACATAGGAAATTACTGTTAGAATTAAACAATAAATGCCAACTATTTTTATTTCACTACATGTAAAAAAGTTAAAAGTAATCAGACTTTCTCTTCATGTAATTCAAATGAGAAATAAACTTCATTTGAGCCTCAAGAAATTGAACAAAACAAGAAAAGTTTAGACCATAGTATAAAAAAGTCAAAGATAATGTTAAAACTTACATACATATTAATATTGAAGTAAATATATATATTCTTAGAAAGCTTATTTGGAGAACAAGAACAAAGAAGTGCAGAGATAAGAACAATGTTAATCAGTGGCACTCTTTGTATATGAATAAAAATATGTTCAGTAACAACAGAGAGGAATCTAGAAATAAAACTGAGATGTTAATGACTAACTTTTCAGCTTTCTGGTACCAACAGTTTTTGTTCGCATCTGATTCAGAAAAATTATTGTGTGAAAAACTGTTTGTTTTTTGATTTCTATTTTTTGTTCTGACAGGGTCTCACTGTGTAGCGCAGGCTGGCCCCGAATTTGATTTTGTAGCCCAGCGTAGTCTCAAACTCACAGCAATCCTCCTGCCTCAGCCTCCTAAGTGTTGGGATTGCAGACCTGCGCAACCACACCTGGCTTAACTGGTTTCAGCTTGGCCGTACCACTGACCAGCTGTCTGATACTGTGTGATATTGGGTAAACTGCTAAATCTCCTTGCGGCTCAGTTTCCCCTCTGAAGAATTAGATAATAGCAGTGCAGGTTTACTCTGAAGATGGCATGGACTTACAATCACAATTACCAACTTACAACATAAAGTAACCAATAATAAATATTTAACTTAATATTGATAAGAATCATGCTCAAAAATAAGAAAATTAATTCCACTTCCTTTAAAAAAACTTAAGTTGGTCTGACAATTCCCACACAAATGTACAATGCTCAGCTTTATCAGGATTTAGTGAATCTAACTAATATTTAACTTTGGATATTTTGGAAATGCTTTAAAATAGCTTGTAAACACCACGTGGACAGGCATGAACAGTGTCATATATATTGCTTCATCGTAGTTGCATTGCCCGTTCTGCTACCACACAATAGTTCAATAGTTATCTATTGGATCAATAACCAAAGAAAGAAGGATTTATTTCAAGTAGTCAGTTGGATGTTGAGCACCTGCCCACCTATAGACATTATGTTAACATCTTTTTGTATATTTAGTACAAATTGCTCGTTTTTGCTCATTTTTCTCTGTGAAATTATACAATAAGTTTACCTTGAATAGATGCGTCAGTGATATCAGCTAAAATTCCATATCCTCTGTTGTTTTACCTGCTAATCAGAGGTATTCTTTCAGTGAAAGAAATGTAATTGTACAAACAGTTACCCAGTGAAAAAGATATTTTTATCAGCGGCAGTTTCCCCAGTCTTTCTCAGCTATATGAACATTACATACAAAAGACCAGCCCTGTTCTAATGCCTATAACTGAGCAGTCAGCTGCACATCTATATCACCAAGCACCTGAGAAAAACTACTTGAAGCAGCGAATGTTCAACTCGTATTTCAGAAGTTTCTGTCCATGATTGTCGGGCTCCATTGCACTTAGGCCTTGAGGGACGCAGAAACAGCCTGAAGGGAGGATCGTGGCAGAGGAAAGCCCATCACTTTGTAGCAGCCAAGAAGCAGAGAGAAGGAACTAGACAGGAAGGCGCTCGGGACTACATACAGTTCTCAAAATCATGATTTCATG
Organism: Chinchilla lanigera; assembly: GCF_000276665.1. Classification (NCBI taxonomy): domain Eukaryota; kingdom Metazoa; phylum Chordata; class Mammalia; order Rodentia; family Chinchillidae; genus Chinchilla; species Chinchilla lanigera. The sequence goes on along the minus strand of NW_004955438.1, from coordinate 5,902,617 downwards.
ATGCGCTTCCTCACCAACTAGCACTTCAAGAAGGAGCCTTTTTGAGGCCTTATCGCAGGTGAACCACAGCAGACTAAGTTTTCATAGCATTTAATTTGCATTAGGTGCTATAGTGTGGATGGCCCCTTTATTATCTCACTTTACTCCCTGAAGATCTTCTTCATAAAACACAATTAACTTAGGGACATAAGACATTCACCCGAGACCAGAGAGCTTGTGAGTGGCAGCACAGAGATTCCAATCTTTCGCCAGCTCTGAGCTATGAGTGATTTATGGAGACATATCAGTGCTTACTGATGAGATATAATAGTAGGTGATCGTGCTTATAACTGAGGTGCCATGTTAAGGCTTGAGATGTAGCTCAGTGGTGGATCTTGTTCCTAGAATGCAGGCAGCCTGGATTCAATCCTCAGCACCACCAAAGAAAAAATATTGCATTCTGAAATATTCTAAGCATGAATCAGATCAAATATCAATAATGATGTGATGTAAATTTCAGTGGATGTATACTCCCAAAATATTCAAATAATTTGACACCAAATATATGGTACAACTGTGACCCACTCTCTTTGAAATAAATATTGTAACTGTGGCTGATATGTGTATTATGTGCAGAGGAAACAAGCATGGTAATAGATATTTTAGCCTGGTAGGGTATCTCTTTTACTGAGATTTATCAAAAACCTTTGCAGAGCTTTTGTGGACAATTGAAGCTGGTCTCATAGCTTCCTGACTCACCTGTTTTGCCTTAGGCTATTATATACAGCCCTTTGATGCCTCCAGGGAAGATATTAAATACCAATGACTTTGACTGCTACTATGACCTGTTTAAATATTTCAAAAGCAAAGCTATGAAGACTTTTAATTTCAGTCATAATAGCTACCCATGGTAATTCTCTAAAGACCAGGAGATACAGGATGGATATAATTTTGTCTCAATTCTAGGACAGGTACATACAGTAGTATTACATTAAAACTAAAGAACTCAAAGATTCCAATGGTAAAAGCTACAAAAATTAAAAGACCTGAATTAAAAACCTATGGTTCAGTCTTCCAAGGACATTCGTTGAGTGAATGTCTCAGAGTTGCCAAAATTAAACATTCCCTGTCTTGCCTCGGACCTTCTGGAGCACAAAGCAAATAACTGTGTATATAATATTGTAAAGTATAATATTTTCCTTGACAATAATACAACCTAAATGAGGTGAGCTTTAAGCAGAAAATTCAAAGATTTTTACCACACTTTAACAACAACTATCTTTTTTTCTTTTGGGGCATGCACTATTTTAGGTAATGATAACCAATGCTTTTATTTATTGTACTACTTACACTAGGAATTAAGATTAAACTAAAAATATAACTAATACTTATTTTGTAACCTTGAAACAACTATGTAAACATTATGAGTCTTTGTAGAGGCAGATGATGCCTTGACAAATCTTGATCTTCCCTTACAAGGACAGAAATATTTTATTTTGATCCAGAGGACGATATGAGTGACACTATGGTTCTTTTTAAATTTTTTCATTAGTATGTGATTACAATACAGAACAAAAATATTCACCATGTGGTTCTGGTACATATGCATACTGCACCTTGATCCTCTTTATTTACCTCGTCCCTTCTCTCCTAATCTCCAGACCCCTTTCCACCTCCATAAAATCTATCTTTCTGTTTCTTATTATCTTTCTTTATCTTGTTTTTTTTAATTACTTGTAGGTTCCTTAGTGTATAATGGCACGGGTCACAAAGGTCTTATAAAGAGGCTTGCGGTAAATACATGTGATAGATAAATACCCAGACTAGCTTCATTCCTGCTAGGCTCTTTCAGGTGAGCACCTTGGGTGTCTGAGGTAGCAGCCTTTAAACATACCTTCCCATGTGCTGGAAGGGCCAGCCTGTTTCTACAAACCAAAGAAATCGCCACATTACAGGAGTGAAAAGTATTGCACTGCGAATTTCCAGTGGAGACATTTCTCTCCCATCACTTGACATCTAGAATCCTCTGTTAAACGCTGAAGATTAATAGACCTACATGTCAAGTGGCTCTTTTAAGGTTTTAAGCCTCAGCGATAAGCTAACCATCTGGTGACGAGAACACGCTAGTAAGGAGAAAAGCATTCTCTGCCACAGACCAATGATCCAATAGATACGTAGATCATTTGCTTTCAGCTGTGTTACTTCCTCCACATGTTCAATGGAGTTGCCTCAGGGAAGAAAAAAAAGACAACAAGCACACTACATGTGCAAAGCGTTTATCACTGATTTAGAGATATGAAGACAAGAGAAATAGCTTGAACCATTATTGTTGCACAGAGAGAATTCTGACTTTTAGGAAGTTCCTGCAAAGCTTCTTCACAGAAATGAACTCAGGAAGGTATTAATTTATTTATGGCCTCTCAGTTTTTGTCATTTTGGAAGAACTGATCTCCAGTTCCTTAAGATCACTGGTTCTTGAAGTACAATCTCAAGTCCAGCAACATCAATACGACCTGTAAACATATTTCAAATGCCCAGAGGGGCAGGGAGTACTTGGGAAATTTGTACCTTCCTCTCGATTTTGCTTTGAACTTAACACTGCTCACAAAAGTCCTTATTTCAAACAAAATGTGTGTATCTCAAGCCACCTCACATACTGCCCAGAAGCTCTAGGGCTGGCCTCAGAAGTCTGAGCTCTAGCAATCTTTCCTATTGACTCTGTTGAGTACCACAGTTTAAGGACCACTCTTCAGAAGCATGCCTGGATCCAACAAAGCAGATAGACCTCAACTCATAGTCTTCCAAGTGGAAACCAATGATTATTCTACTATCTATTTGTAAAGTCAAGCCTGAAATCATACAAGTAAATGTATTACTGTAAGAATAGTTTCCTGTTTTAGACAGGAATAGATATGGATCAGGTTCAGAATGGACCATCTAAGCTTGATCTCCTGCAAGCTGAAAAACACATTCAGCAGATGTGTAAACAGTATTAGTGACAGCAAAAGACTCACCTGATTTTATAAAAGAACCAATACTATTGACTCAAGAATAAAGAATTCTGTTCCATGTAATAATCAGAGGTGACTGCTCCATTTCAAGATCTAGGGACCAGGGTTATTTATATTTTGTGGATGTGAACCTTGTCCCAAAGGAAGTACATGATACCATTCATATTTTGTTGACAAAAAGTAACTAGGGCACAACTACCTGGACGAAGGGGCTGGGACTCAAAGTCCCTGACTAATTAATCTACTGCTTAGAACTTAATTGCTTGGAAATAAAGGTGGATGTGAGGTAGAGTGAGAAGAGATACATGTTTAGGAAGATAAACAGCAATCTCTGTATATTAGATATCTGCATGATACATGCTACCAAACTGTAAGAACTCATCTAAATGATGAAAAATAGGATCTGACTGAATATTAACTGATAAAGCTGTATGAGGGGCTCACAGGCACATATTAAGTATAATATTTATGATTATGTTTTGTAATGTAAGAAATATTAGTATATTGAGATATGGATGTTAGCCGTTAACTAAATTTAATAATTTTATTAACTGAACAATTTCAAACCATGGACACACATAGAATAAAATAGTCCTGTTAATAATAGAGGAAAACAAAACTGTTTGAAACACTTATGCTCAGATAGAAAAGTTAAATGTCATTTTTAAAAATAGTCTTTTGAGTTTCCCATGTTTTCTGTTATAGGCATGCCATGCTTTTATAGTGATAATATAGAAAATGTGGTTTTTCTTACAAAAGTAAAATAAATAGAGTACCATAAAATTATACTACTGCATTAAAGTGTAAGAGAAAGGAAAGATTTTATGAGGGAATCTTTTAAATAAACACTTCAAATTACTCCCAAGTTGTGCCCTTAAGCCAATATAGATTTACTAAAGGTTTTTTTACCTTATTATATTTATAATTTTGAAAATCATGAAACAGTATTTTGCCAGGCTTCTAGAAATTCATTCTGAAAATCAAATAAAGATGTGCTTGTGTTCCTAACACTCTATTTATTTGGGAAGAAATGAATGACTTCTTCATAAGAAAATCTTTAAAATCAACTGAACTTTTCATCGTTAGAACCTCAGTTCAAAGTCAGTGACCTAAATTGTACTTTTATTTTCCAACCTGTTAGTTTTGTTCTCGTCATTAGATAATTTGTATGAACCTTAACTATATTTTACAGATCTCTTCTTCCTTGCCACAGAACCAGACTACATTATTCAGATCATCATTTAAATGGTCACAGACTAAGTTCTATCTAATGACATGTGTATTATTTTCAAACAAGACATCTAAGTCCCCTTTGTAATGTTGCCCCTCAATTACAGAGAAGAATCATTTCTTGACCTGATCAAAAGATCTGCATTGGACTCACATAAATCACAACAAATTCTATAAAACTATTGTACATCTGGGACTTTTTTCCCTCCACCTAACCTACTGTAACTCTTCGGGTTGGTTGTTAGTGTTGAGGGAATGTTCAGTATTTGTGGTTGTAATTTGTTTTTTAATTTATTTAAAAGAGTAAAAGAAGGATAACATAGTAATAGGGGGATTTACCGAATTACAGACAAAGTGGTAGGACAATATCAATGGTTGTTATTTAAACTATTGATATCTTCAAGATAGTTTCTCAGGAAAACAAATAGACAAATACTAGTGAGTTACAGACAAAAATGGTAGGAAATAATCAATGGTTGTTGTACTATACGTTGGTTTCTTCAAAGTGGTTTCTAGGAAAACAAATAGAGCTATACATGAGTGATCAATTAAATAATCATTGACTATTCTCAATGGTTGTTGTTGAAAACACATAATAATAAACATACATCCATTTATGAAACAGCATAGGAACAGCAGAAACATTACAGAGTTATGGACAGATTGGTAGGAAATTATCAATGCTGCTGTAATACATGTTGGTATCTTCAAAGTGGTTTCTCAGGAAAACAAAGATATGCAAGAAAGATCTAACAAGTAGTTACAGCCTAAGGGTTGTGAAATATAGTGGATTACCTCCTCATCAGTGACTCCTTTCACTGAGGTATGATGGCTGGAAGGAAGACCAGGATTGAAAAGAAGGACTGAGAGACTAGCACCAGCGTCCAGCAATAGGTTGTTTAGTTTTTCCTCTATAGACATGATTATATGGGGCTCCTTCTTGAAGATAATGGTCTGGCCAGAGGGAGAGGGCAGAGTATGGGCCCCTTCATTCATGTTGGACCAGCGGGTAGGAGGGGTCTGAGCACTGGGGCCTTCACTTCAGAGGGTAGTCTGATGTCTAGCGATCACCTTTACAGTCAGGGCATGGCCCAGGGGGCTTCTTAGGGCAGTACCTCTTGAGGTGGCCTGGCTTTTGACAGCAGTAGCAGATGAATGTAGTCAACAAGTTCTACTTGGGGCCCTGAGAATCAGACTTAGGGTCTGTTTCTCTTAGTGCTGCAACAAAGGCAGCTGTTTTTTCTCAGTCTCTTTGTTTTCTCTCCTTGGTCTCCTCCTCCTCATGGCTCTAAAATACTGAGGAGGCAATTCTTACTAACATCTCAAGTGAGCTATCTAGGGCAAAAGCCATTTTTTGTAGATTTTTTTCTACTATTTGGGGCTGATTGAGTAATAAACTTATCTTTAAGAACAGTTTGTCCCTCTACTGAACTGGGATCCAGGGAAGTATGCTTTATCAGTGCCTCTTGTCTAAGAAAGCAGAGGGGTGTTCCCTCCAGCCTCCCAGCGCATTGGGATCCCGCAACCACTTAGTGTCCTCTCCCCAGCCATCAACACAGGTGGCAGGAACATGTGGATGAAGTCCTCTGCCTGCTAGTCAGTCTCAGCACCATCAGGTGCAAAGTGTCCCAGGCAGGTAACCTAGACACATACCTTCTCCGTGAAGGTGCTTCTTCATAATCTGAATATTGGGCACCCATGCAATCCATGAAGTCTCGGTGCAGACCTCTCTAGGGCTCCACTCACTCCTCCACCACAACCTGTACAGTTAGGGGAAGAATGGCCTCCAAGGGGTCTCCCCAGGTATTGTGCCATGTCCTCCTGGTTTCCAGCTCCCGAATGGCTCCCGTGTCCCCAGTCAGCTTGACCTCTGAGTCATCAGGTGTCAGTGCTCTCATGCTCTCCAAGTCCTTGTTCATCAGCTGGTCCTCTGCTGACTCTGGACCTTTCTGGCTTTCAAGGGCAGGGCCAAGAGCGACCCGCCATGTGGCATGTTTTCCCAGAGGTTTCTCCATGTCGGGATGTTTCATGCACGTCTCTGGGCAGGCCCATTGTGTCAGTGCTTCTCTGTGGCATGGTATTTCTTGACTGTGCAGTGGCTGCCGGCCTGAGAGCCAGTGCATGTCTCCACAGTACTTCCAAGGCACCTGCTGCCTGCCTTTACCAGCTTCACGGACTCCCAGAGCAGGCACTTCTGGCCTGCCTGCATCCCTGGGTGCCTGCGCTGCTGGGTGCGCTGGGCCCCGAAAGCTGTGGTTGTAATTTTGAAGTGACTCTGATCCTAGGTCTAGGATGAAATCGTCTTCACAGGAGTCTTAGAGGAAGAGAGAATTAGATTTTTGTTACAGAAGTCTTCAATTTCATGTGGTTAGTAAAATGTTAGTCTGAGAGTATTGGAATGAACGAATGGGGTCAAAAAGTAAACTATAAAGATGGCTATGGAAATAGTCAGAAAATAAGAGTTTTGTAATGTCAAGGCCTAGAGTTAGGAGGATGAAAAAAATAATGTTGAACTGCACAAGATGGTTGAGTAGAAATTCTCCCCAATTAAATGAACAAATAAAAATACTGCAAATATGAGTGAAAATAAAAATATTGCACTTTTATATGCCCAATGGGATTTATGGTGTGATCAGACACAAACATTTATCTTCATTCTTCTTGGCAGTCGGCTATCCCTTATCCATTTCCACTAAAAGACACTTTTAATTTGGTGATTTAGGAGGAAAAGGCATTGAGTCACACTACAAAGCCACCTAGGATACGTTTGACCCCATCGTTCCTAACAATTGCATTTGAGAAGATATGAACTGTCAGATCGTAACAGAAATGCACAGCAGTGTAGTCAGAGAACACTGGCTTTCTTTGCGTGAAAAGTAAAACCTTTATTTTACATTTGCATTTTCCTCAAGTCTGTTTGCTGTAAAAAATCTGAAGCTAAACACACACTCAGCCTGTTGCTTCTTCCCAAGAACATTAATTGTCTCCAGTCATTGTTAGAGCATCTGTTTCACATTTTGACAAGTGCACTTATCTTCTTTTTCCTCTTCATATTCCTCTGGTAAAAATAATGAATAAATTACAGGGAGATGATAAATGTGTTGATAATCAAGATGAAACACAAATGAAGTGGAAAAGGCTGTATTTCTTTGCAGAGTTGTAAATTGCTTTCTTTGCGTGTTCACTGACATGCCTGACTTAGAACTAAAAATACCACCACATGGGAAAATTAACTGAATTGCTCCATCAAAAATTATTTTTCACTGATGAGATAAATACACAGAATTTTCTCTGACATCGTATATTTTACTGGCGTCTCAATCTCAAACACCCAGGAAAGAGTAGTTCTAAGGGGTTTCAATAGTAATGAATCTAAAATATATGACAGCTGCATCTGAAAATACTTGTTAAATTTTGCTTGGAATTTGAGAGTGACCAGTTGAAGGAAGAAATATTTATTCAATTTCAAATATATTAACCTCTAGGATCGCTTCTTGGCCTTTTGGCTAAGATCAAGAGTATTAACCTCTAGGAGATAGAACCCTACCTGGGTGGCAGGACATGTTGGTTCTACTTCCTGCCTATGAAAAGACTCACTGTCAGTATTACAGGCTCTACAATCACTATACTCAGGAAACTCAGCAGAGAAAAAGAAATGTTGGGTCAACTATCAAGGTTATTTAATGGTAGCCTACTCACTGAGACTTGCAGAATTATTTGTATTTTTTCTTTTCCTTTCCATTATATTTGATTGCTTTTTGAAATGGCTGATTCTGCCCAGTTTGCCACAGTGCTCACTATCTATCTTTCAACTCTTGGATACTGTGAACTATCTGGAGTCTGGAGGTATTTGGTTTGCAGATACCTAGACTAGATGAACTATTTACCTCCTTAAAGCTCAAATACCCCATATTGATTATTTTGTCTTATTCAGATTGTTAATATTCTCACTCTTTTCCCTTTACTTCCTCCACACTTCTGAATTTGAAAACAGAAAAATGATTTCAGAACATATGGTATTTAAATGATCCATTAAAGCAAGTTCAGATTTAAGGGCAACCTGGCTGTGACATGTTACCCCACTGATTGCAAGGGTTGATTTGGCTGATCTGGCTGGCTGGGTGGGTGTCCCCTTCCTCCCTCAACGCTCTATTTGTGTGCCTCCCAAAGCTGCGTGCTTGGTCAAAAAGGATGACCACCCCCAATAGAAGAGGACCACTCCTTGGTCAAGAGTATAGGAGTAGCTGTGCTCCCCTGCTAGAACCTCCAAACATGCTCTCAAGGTCCATTAAAGCAAGTTCAAGCTTACTGGCAAGTTAATGACAGAAAAAAAAATATATTCATTTATTAAATAATGTACATGATAAATCTAAAGAAAGGTGATTTATGTACATACTGAAGCATAAAAAGTCTCGGAGTATACCTTACTGTGGGTGGATAATTTTTTTATGCAGTGATCATTCCCAGAGATTTTACATAGCTTTATAGGTACCCTATAGAAAAACAGATTCTTACCATGCACCTCTAATTTCTATAAATGAACTTGAAAACTTGCCTTATGAATGGATTTCCGTGAAACTGCTAGGCTAAATGTAAACAGCTTTGCTTGCAAACATGAGTTCCACTTTGCATATGCAAATATGTGTTGAAGCTTCGTATTGCTGCTTTGCATGGATAAAGTATGTCCCAGTGGGTTTGCATGAGGAAGGAAATTTCTGAAGTAGTGATAAGGAGCAGACACAGTAATTAAGAAATTTCTCTGTTCTCCGAAAATTGACACATTACATATGTGGAAAATTGCCACTTCATAAATATATGATGCAGTTATCACCATATGGGCTATTTTGCTATGACTATTAAAATGCAGTTAAATGAAGATCTGAGATTAACAAATGAATATGATTTTTGGTCTCAAATATGAAATGAATGTTATTTTTAATTGATTTTAAAGTCTGGCTATTTTATAGCTTAATGTTACAAATGTATACAAAAATAAAATATTGAAATGTTAGAAGAAGTCAGAAGTTAACCACATAAAATCTATATATTTCATATAAGGTTACTTAAAACTGGAAAATTTAGTTCTTTCAAAAATGTATTTACTTTAGAATAATGTTTCCCTTTACATAAATTTTATCTTTCTTGATCCGATTAGAAACTTAGCATTCCATCACTTTTTATAAGTTGTATCAATATATTATAAATTTTAGTAACAATATTAAAATAAAAATATAATATTTAATCTTGTTTGTTAAAAACATATTAAATTTTGCTATATTATTTGAAGTATACTGAGGAAATTATTTTAAAGTGACTGGGCTAAATAATATTTTGTTTCTTTTTTTGTTGTTTTGAGACAAGGTCTCGCTATGCAGCTCAGGCCAGCTTTGAGCTCACTTGGTAGCCAATGCTGGCCTCGAGCTCCAATGAACCTCCTGCCTCAGCCTCCTGAGTGCTGGGATTACAGGCATGCGCCACCACACCTGGCTAATAATATTTATCAGTGATGTAATTCCTTATATTTTACATTTCCAGGAAGTAGATTCTCAAAAAGTTTATTATACACTTGAGCTGTAGCTCACCACTAGTGGTAAAGAAACAGGATTGGATAGAAGAAGAAATAGAGCCTTGACTGAGAGCCATTTACTTCATCTAACACCACAGCAAATTAGGGAATGGAAATTTCGGAGGTGCCATTCAGTCAGATAATCGGGTCAGGAACTTACAATTTTAACTCCAAAATATATAGAACAAGGGCTCTGGCAAAGGATGTTGGCTGGTTATTGGTAGCTCTTGGAAGTCTAGACCATGCCCAAAGGAGCTAGAGCAGAAGACACTTCTTGACCATGTTCCCAAGAGCTACGCAGTGGTTTTCCATATCTACTGTGGTTCACTCCTTGTGCTGTTCAGTCCAGCTTCTCAAACATATCCAGGGAGTAGTTCCTTCAGTTTTTTGATGGGACTTCCATCTAGGAGTAACTTAGAATAGAAAGATTGAGGAGACGAGTTATAGACCCTGCAGCTGCTCCTGGTCTGATGATCATAATAGTTATTCATCATTTCCATCTTCCATTATCCGCTATAGATTCTCTTCATTATGAAAGGATCACTCTGTACATTAGTGGTTCAGTTGATGTTGCTCAGTTCATTTTTGAACTTCTGTTCTTCATGTCCTTCAAACACTAAGATTGCTGATGTGAATATTTTCCATGACAAACAAGGTAATAAAAAGAATTAATTGAATCACTTTAATATTCCATATATCCCTCCCTTTCTGCATTGTGCAACAGTTGCACTACCTCCCATTTTATGATCAGTATTTAATACCTCCAAACGGTGATATTTCTTCATTCCAGAAAGTCCTTGAACCCTGGGATCCCAAAATGTTGAACTGAAAGTCATTACAATACAATGAGCCTCTTTGCATGTCCTGTCTCCTCAATTCCCCCATTAGGAAAAAGGACCTCTAACCTTCTAAACTAAGAGTTTAGGGAACAGGAAGCATGTATTCCCAAAGTGAGCCATAAAGAGCAATGGAGAGTGGGGATAGTTGAACTTCATATTGGAAAAAAATCATAAGAAGGTTCAAGGAACATATTGTGTCCTGAGGACTGAGACACTGCTCCTGAAAAGAATTCTCTGCCATCCGGAGCTTAGGATCTGTCTTCAGTGGGATGTCCCAATGTTCTTGTGGTAGACATCTGTTTAGCAAGTGATATGAGCAGTTGATACTATGGATAGGGGCACTTTCATGTACTAGATTTTATATGAAGTCAGTTCTTTAGGCTGTTATGATGTGATGTTGAACCTGTGTCTACAGACAAAATGACATAATGCCTGGGATTTGGTGCTGGCCAAGGTCTTGCCCATTTGTAGAATATGCACACATAATTTACAAAACCAGTTTGTCTTCTCAAGGGTTCCTATCATATTTGGGCTTACTGCTAGTCTTTGCTGCTTGCCAACAGCCCTATTCTTTGCATGTTAATGAAAACATTATGATACATTTTATTTTAAATTTAAACATGCAAATATCAATGAGATTTTGAAATTAACTTCCCCTATGACTACACTCCACAAATTTTGCAAGCTTCTAGTGTAAGACTGTTAAGAAACGGAGTCTTTTAAGAGTTGGTTAGAACATGAGAGTTCACCCAGCATGGATGGAATTGATGCCCTTACACCGAGGCTGCATAAAGAGAGCTAGTTCCTCTTGTCCTTTTTCTGCCCGCAATGTGAGACTGAAGTTTCTCTCCAGGCACTGAACTTGATGACTCTTTGATTTGGGGCTTTCCACTACCCAAAATATGAGGAATAAATTTCTGTTCTTTATATGTTATCCAATGTCAGATTTATTTGTTATATTAGCACAAACAGCCTGAGATAGTAACAGAAAAATTGCACCTATTGCTTAGTATATAGATTAATAGCTATAAAAAAGAAACCCCAAAATACAGATGCTTAAATAAACAGTCTTTTATATTACATCTTTAAGTTGTCAGTCCTGGTCAGTGCTAGGGAGCAGTCTTCAACACACATATTCCATCTTTGGATCCAAGGCAGTTACAATACTTGCCTCTAGTTCTCAACAACAAATTTAGAAGTGGAGGAGAAAAAATTAAAAAGTAAGCAATTCCTTCCTAACTTATTTGAAAAACACTGCATACATCACTCTGCTCACATCTCACTGGCCAGGACTTATTTCTATAGCTTCACTTGGCTAGAAGAGAGGCTTAAATATGCAGACTTCAGCTGGGTGCTCACACTCCCAGCTAATGCTACACAGCGATGGTACCGCGACTACAACTGAGGACTGAATCCTGAAAAAATGTGAAACTTTGACTTTCAAACCATTTTATTCTTAAAATACTTACTTCTTCTCATTTTGTTCCAAGGTAGCACTTATTTGGTTGTGCATCTATTTCACCTGTAGCTTCTTCTGAATCCTATTTACTGAATTCTCCTCCTCTACATTTAAGGGTTTGTCTCCAAGGAATGAATGCTTGGTCTTTCTTCCTTCATAACATCTACTCTGTCTTTACTTACTCAGTAGAGAAGAGTCTCCAGAGCTCTTATTATTTTTATAGCACATTTTATTAGCCCCAGATTCTCTCTTTCTCTCTGTCCACATTATGTCTTAGTCACAGATTCTCTCTTGATTTCTCTCCCTCTGTTTCCCCTCCCTCCTTTTGGAATGATGCTTAAGCACCCAAACACCAATTCCAAAAATCAAAATATGAATGTAGAAATAGACAGTACTATTGCTGAATTATATCCTGAATCAGATCACATGCAATGCTTATTCATACTCTGATCTAGTTTACCATCATTTCCCCCTGTAAATAACTTACTTTTACTCTGACTTTCAGTTATGGTTTTTCTCACCTTTTATGTACCCTTCAATATAGCAGCCATAGTCATTCTTTCAAAGCTTAAATCAGGTCTTTGTTTCTGCTTATTTGAATATCTCCAATAATTTCCTATGGCTCTTTAAATAAAATGCGCATATATCTCACTCCAAGGCAAAAAAATCAGAAGTGATAATCAAAATAGTAATCACCGGCCACAACATGAGTACTAATCAGACCAGAGCTAAGGTCTGGGAGGATACCTTGTGGAACTCACTTGTATTTTAGTTGCTGGATCCTGGGAGGACCAAGGGGGTCACAGGAAATGGGCTGAGTTCACTGAAGTAGACATTTGGAAAGTTTGGTTCAATGCTTACTGATGAAGTACCCTACAAATATTTCAATGTTTTAGGAAGGAGTAACTCTGAGTTCTGAGTAACAGCAAATAGTAACTCTCTCTATTAAATCCCCTGAAGCCTATTTTCTTCCTTACTTCTGTATCAGGCCTCTACTTACTTATCCCTTATTGAAAACAAATTCATCCATGGTGACATTTTCTCTTATTTATGGAGCATATGAAGCATCCTCCATTAGAAAATCTTTTTATTTGCTGTTTCTTCAGTTTCAAAAACTCTTTTCTCCTGTCTTAGTATTGCCTCTTCCTTCTCATCCAGGAGACCTCAAATCAGACATCACCTCTGGAAAGCACCACACTCATTAGAGTGCTAGAGGCCGCCTCCCCTGCTCTCATGCTCTCCAGAGTTCATCAGCACGCTCTTTATTTAAATAATGACTCTTTTGATGATTATACCTCTTACTCCATTTCTACTATGTACATATGTTTCAAGCTAATTTCCCATCCACCACAAATGGTGGTGCATAGTAATCAGGAATAAATGTCTGAATCAATAGATGTTCACCTCAAAGCATGTGTAATACTGCCGGCTCTATCTTGTTCTCAGTTCATTTCTTCACTTTTTTAAACTATCAGCCAAACATATTTCTGAACATTTATTTCCAATATGAGCTATTCCATGACTAATTAGAAGAAATGAAGCAACACATTCCACTCTCAACTTAAAACTTCATTAATTTATAAAATGCTATTGAGCACCACTTGAAACTCTGTCAGATGCTGGCAATACAGGGCTGAATAAGAACTGGGCCTTTCTCTGCAGGAAGTCACATGACAGTAAAGTGACTTATCTTTATGCAGATCAATTCAAACAAGCATCGACAGTGCCCACGGTCCATGTGCATAGAAGGTGCTGGGTGAGCTGTGGGGACAAGCAGGCAGGGAATATTTTATTGATTCTTATTGATCACAAATCACCCCAGGATGGGGATGCAGAAAGTGCTGAACAAACCTGACTCTCCCAACCTCTCCCTAAGTTGGACTCCACTGTTGGTGGGAGCTTTATACCACTAAGTATTTTTGACAAGCTTTCAAGGAGTCTTTGGTGAGACTAGAAACAAAACAAAATAAAAAATATGCACACCGAAACTTAGTTCATTTCCAGAGGTAGCTGATTTAAGTTTCCCTGATGGTATTTCTTTTATGTTCAGCTTTGTGAGAGAAGGAATTTATTGCTGTGATTTGGGATTTCTGCCTTCATCTAGTTCTATCCCTTCCTTCGATCATTAATACATTTACTGACCTCTTGTTGGCACCATCAAATTCAACAGTATTATTTGAAAGACATATGTCCTTTCAATTATTTCAAAGACAGGGCGTAAGAGTGGACTGAATTCTCCTGACTACAATTTTCTCTTCAAGATCAGAATTCCGTTGTAAGCCAATGAGTGCTCTGTGCTGGAGGGGAAACAGGTAACTATATGAATTGGGCCCCCTAGAACTATCTTCTTAGATAATTTATCACTTTACCCTCCAAGAATTCAGATGTCCCTTTGACCTTTCATTGCCACCTTGTTACTTTTGTTTTCTATGTCTGTGCAGATTTTCACATGGTCACAACCGTATAGAAATTTCAAATGTGCCATTGTCAAAGAAAAACAAATTTGAAATGTGCATGGAAATGCCTGTTATGAATTAAATTGGGGTATAAAACACTTCTTTGACATAGTATTTCTATTTTATTCAAATTTTGAGTTATTATTTTTGTTTAGCTTTCAAATGCAAGTAGTGCATTTTATTTTTTTTATTTTAAAGAGAATAGTTTTTAAAAAAGAACAATAGCAAAATACAACCAAAACAAAGCAAGGGCATTAAAAATGATTATGGGGTTTCAAACCAAATGATAGGGGTTAACAGTGGTTGTTCTATTACATATTGTTATCTTCAACAAAGTTGCTCTGATTACCAGATGTAAGAATGGAAGATTAATCAAGCCATTAAAGGGAATAAGAAAGTAATAATTTAAAAGGACATTAGAGGCAATACATAGTTTCACTAGACAGGATTGTAGGACTTCACCAAT
>NW_004955438.1:5881062-5886666 GCF_000276665.1 Chinchilla lanigera | reverse complement strand
AGCTATTCCCCTTCTGGGTATAAATTCCAATTATACCCCTTCTGGATATAATTCCAGAAGAATTACAAACATCATACCACAGCAATATATGTGCACCCAAGTAGTGCATTTTAAAAGTGCCAAATTATCAGCATAGATTTAAATCATTTGTTTACATTGAAGAAGAGTTTCAGTATCAGCAGCAACAGGATATTATATAACTATCCTAGGCTTCATAGCTGATAGTAAGAGCTAAATCTAGGCTCAATTTGAGAACCGGAATATTTCAAACTACCTTCAGCACATGATGGGAATTTTATTCTAGACTACTGTGGACAAAACCAGTAGAAAGTAGAAGTGAATAACAATTTCAGCAAGGATGGAAATCAGAGGACAGTGGCATCGCCAGACCAAAACCAGAACAATTTCAGTGATGATTTCAGCCATTATGCCCAAATAATACTGGTATCAGCAACTTTCATAACTCTTCCTGGCTTCCAGATGCTTTATCAGGTACAACCACAGCTAGTTGGGAGTCTTCCTCTGAGGAATGAGAGTAAGCTGAGTCAAGTAAGCTAAGAGCAGGATTAGTGGGCGTGTTGTTCATCAGAATATTCCATTCTGGCCCACTTAGGGAACAGCACTTGTTGGTGAATATGGAGTAGGGTGCTACTAAGGCATACTTCTAAATTCTGTGAGTTAAAGAGAAACTAATTTGTGTCCCTCAGTAAATAAGAGTACACAGCACATTTAGAAGCCCCATCTATCAGCTCAAAAATGCATCCACTAGAGTGATAATGCAGTCTCTGGACACTCCTTACATTTCCTACTTACCTGAAGCACAAAACTGAAGGAAAACTTAAAACTCAACACAATGAGTTTTCTCTTTCATTCTTATTCTGACATAAAAATAATTGATAGAGCATTAGTATAATCTCTTGATAGAAAAAAACCCACTCCAAATACTAGATGAGGGTAGTCCTGTTTTTTAAGAATAAGAATAATGTGCATTTGGAGAGATTTCTTAGCTTCATTTCCCAGATATGGCATTGTGCTTTATGTTTGGTAAAACCATGCTTCCTTGCTCTCTGTCCAGTAATGTAGATGAGGTCGACCAAAGCAAGTATTCACAGAAATGGGATATAACTTCAGTGTGACCCATTAGTCTACCCACTTCTTGGACACATTGGTGGCCTGGATCATGTGTGAGCCAATCTGTCAGACCAGGACTTTTGTGAAATTGTTGCAAAGAGAAGCTCTCCCTTTCTGGAGGGGAGTTGAACTTTAAGAATGAGAGGGCATGCCCTTGCAGCCATATTTCTACTACATAGAGATAACTGGCCAGAAAATGGAGTTTGTTGAAGGGCAAACAATCTCATAAGAAATGTCCCTAAATAAAAAAAGAGAATGCTGTAAAATGTAATTTTATTCTAAATATAATTATTAAAGACCATATATATGTATATATATGTATTTCAGTTTTACTGAAATATATGTATATATATATACATATATATATAAGTAAAACTGAAATTCCAGAAAAAGCTTAATTCTAAAAGAAGAACATGAACAATATATTTAATATTGGTAAATATATGTAAATGGTCAATTAATTATTGGAAAACTTTTATCTATAAATTAAACCTTTATCTATAAACATTGAGAAATTATCATATGACACACAAGAAAGCATAAAACATGGCTATAATAATTTAATTGAAACACAGTACTCCCTTGACTTATGACCTCAATTTGTTAACAAAGGCTGGTTATATCTCAAGTTGGTTGCAAGTCAAGACTATTACTCCTATAAAGAATAATGGCAATACCATAACATATTCCAAACCTTCCAAAGCACCCCTTACCTAACTTTTTTATAATAAAGAAGGATTATTTAATGTGTGTAATTTACCAGAAACACCAACAATTTTCCTTGTGTATTCACCAAAATGTTATAAAATGTGCCTAGTTTACCAGAAATAAAAATTCTCTACTATACACACCATTCAAGTTAACATCCTTGGCTTGCAGGAAGGGAGGATGAAATGGAAGGTGGTCATTGCTTCGAAGGAGAGTCCCTTTCCGTAACAACGTCAGGAATCTGGTTCTCTGCTGTCCTCTCTGTCCTTGAGTAACTCACTAAGACTTGCTTCTAGCTCATTAAGTCTCAACTTTTCATAACTAGGGAGTGGCTGAGGTTGTCTATTTCTATCTTTTCTTTAACATTGTTCTTTTTATTCTGACTGCTTTCTTTACCATCCTTCCTTAGCTTCTTTTCTTTTAGGGGGTTCTTTTTATAGCAGTAATCATAGTGCTTATATAAAGCACTGGCCAAAATAAGGTCCACAAACATGCACATCTGGGATCAGACTGATGCTTACGTATGCTTACATATACTTTTCTGGCATCGCAAGTCTTTGTTTACAACCACGGAAGTGGGCTGCTAGTTTCTAACTCAAGATTTTAGTCGTGAGTGTCATCTAAAATTCCAGGCATAACCCAAGTTGTAAGAGTCCACTGTATAAGGAAAAGGCTCACACAGGTCCTTTAGAGAAAAGGTCATTCAAAAAGCTCATAGGACATGAAATACGTGATCAACGTCATTACTTAGGTAAGAAAGAGCCCTATTTCACAGCCACTTGAATGGCCAAGGTGAAAACAAACAAAATAAAAGGAAATTTCTGAAATTAGTATTTGTGAAAATGTATAACAATAGGTTTTCTCATATACTTCTGAGGTACTCTAAAGTACGATTCTTTGAATATTTGACTATGTGCTTGGAAGTATTTCCTAAAGGTAAATCTGTGCTTATTCCATGTTTACCACTCCTAGATTTATACTCAAGAAAATTAAGTATATATATCATAAGGCATGTGCAACAATGTGAATAACAGTTCTCTTCATAAATGTGAAAACTGGAAACCCAAGTATCCAACCACAAAAGAATGACATATACATAAAATTAAAGAGTCATAACCATTTAAAAATAGGACTACCATGACTACACTTATTAATATAGATACATTATATCAGTACACTGCGGTAAGCAACAGGAGCATAAAAAAAGAAGACTGCATGCTATACACAGTATAGTATTTTATGTAGTGAACATTGATTCTAAAGGAACAACAGGAGAAACTCTTGGAGTGATGGTTACATATACTGGTTTGAATTCTTATTTTTTAATGATATATTTTGATAAATGTTTAGCAATGCACTTATTTAGCATTTGTAAATTGCTATAGTTTAGATCTAAAATGGCTTCCAAAACCTGGTAAGTTTGGAAGGTGACTGGATTCTGGGGCTTGTTGTTAGGAGCTGTGGTGTGGTTGAAAGAGGTGGATCACACTGGTGACCTGAGCTGTAAAGGTATCTCCCTCGCAACCTACTCCCTTCACTCTTCGCCCCAAATTCTACTTTCCTGTGCACAGGGCTTTTTACCTTGCACTTTTCTGCTTTGAAGCCAGATAACTTTGGACTGGAAACTTATGCCAAAATAAACCTCTCCTCCTTTATGTGGAAAGTGTTTGGTATTTTGTCCCAGGGATGAGAAAGTCACTAAGATATAATCTCAGATTGTACATAAATTTAAAATATCCATTAAAATAATTCTAAAAATAATTAAAATAATCAATTAAAATAATTAATAAAAGTAATAACTGAAATAAACACAGAGGACACATTTAAACATCTAGATTATATCTATATTGAAATGTTATGTATCATGTATAATTTCATCTAATAAGAATGGAGCAAGGAAGACAAACTAATCAAATCAATTTCTACTTTATGTTCAAGATATAATTGAAAATTAATACCAACTCTAAAGGACAGTAGAATTATTGCATAATTAAAAATAAATCAATTTTATGTCAGTGTAAAAAGAATATAACACTTCAATAATATATTATTTAGAAAAAAAGAAAAACTATAGCATGTTACTAGAGTGAATTAAATAAAACACGATTCTTTTTAAACTTCAAGTAAACAAAAAATAAAGACTAAAGCATTAAGAAAACCCTAGAGAAAGCAATTTAATAAATTTAAATGAAATGGCAGATAAAAGTAAATACCAATTTGTTAAGAACAGAAATGAAATGAAAATTGAAAATAAAGATCCATTTCTTTAAAAGTTAGTCAGTGGTGTTATATAATGCCAATCAATCAATATGAAAGAAAAAGTAATTAATTCTCATCAGATTCAGAAGCAGTCGTAAGTTACGAGGTGACTTGCTATTATGTGAGACAATTTACATGAACATTCCGATTTTTTTAGAAATGTGAGTTACCAAGCTGTATGTTAACATAAAAATGCCTCCACTTAGTTATTTACCATCCTCATCATCTTCTGCAACTTGTTCTTGCCATTTATATCCAGTAAATCACCAAGTACTAGTAATTCTACTCTGTCAATATGAACATGCACAAAGAATTTTAAGTCCATTCTAAAAGCTCAGATGCATTTTCTGCTCTCTAAGAAGGCTGCATCAAAGACTTCACTAAACAGTAACACTCCAGTGGGCTCAGCAGAGAGTATCTACTCTCAATCAAGTAAACAAACCTACTAGACTTGTGGTCACACTGAAGATTCTATAGACTGTTGATCTTGATGGCATTTTACATTGAATTGAAGCAAAGCCGAGCCTATCTGTACAATAGTTTGAACTTCTCTAACTTCACCAATGAGAAATTATTTTTACCGTTTGTTATTCTATTTGATAAGACTTTTAGTACTGATCAAATACAAAACCAGTTGAGGCACATATAATGACTACTTCTAAAATATGCTGATTTTAAGTTTTTGTATTCTATGCTCCTGATTAGGTTACTTCAAATGCTGTCTTCCTATCTGCCTGATACTAACTGAGTGGTTAGAGTTCACATACGCGTGTATATCACTCTGCCTATATTTAGATATCTAAAATACACAAGGTGCCCCTCTTTCCAACAGCACATTAGCCAGTCTGAGTAATTTCTATTGCCGTAAATGTGTGATTCCTGTGTGTACGTACATTCTTTCCCTAAAATTTCCCTACCTCTTCCTAAATTTCCCCGTCAATAACTCACATATACTGCAGTATTTTTCATTTGCTGTTCCAAGAAGCTTACTTTGATCCCCAAGTTCAGATGATGAGTCCCATTCCTTTCATTAGTAACCAGCATCACCATTATTATATTTATTGAATTGCATTGTACTTATTTGCTTAATTTTATGACATAAATGCTTCTCCACAACTGAGTTTGGAAAACAATGTATCCTGGTTCATCCTTAGGTCCCTTAAACTACATTTGTAGGTGATAGCAGGAAATCTGTGAGTCCAGTCTATTCTTCTGCATTTATCTTTAACTTACGTCAGTACACTTCGCTTACTTCCCTTTCTGCTCACTGGTGAAAGGAATGAAACCTCTAGGGCTTCAATTACAAAAGTTAGAATTTTTCACTCTTTTCAATATTACCTTTCTTTTTCTTGGATTTTCCCATCCAGTGATTTTCTACACTTCCACCTGAATATTTTCTCCTGATTTGTTGTTCCTTCTTTTGATATAGATAAGAAAAACATTATTATAGGTGAGCAATTTAATATATCCGTCATTTCACATAATTATAATTTTGTGGTTTTTTGG
>NW_004955438.1:5879620-5880962 GCF_000276665.1 Chinchilla lanigera | reverse complement strand
CTTGCCAGGCAGGCGCTTTTGCCGCTGAGCTAAATCCCCAGCCTCTAATAGTTATAATTTTGATATGTATGTGGTAAGAGCACTAAAAGTTGTCCAGTACACAATGAAATATTATTAAATATAACCCAGTATTTTAAATCTCTAGATTTTTTTTCATCCTATTTAATCACAACTTGTACCCTTTAGCATACTGCCCATTTCTCCTTCGTGTTCCCTGTGGGAATCACAGTTCAATTCTTTGTTTCCACTTTAGATTCCACATATAAGAAAGATCAATATTTTTTTCCATGGTGGCTTACTTACATTAACATAACAATCCTCACTTTCCATCCACCTTGTCAAAAAATGATAAGATCTCCTTTTCAAAAACTATGTTCTATTTCATATATATATATATCACAATCTCTCAACCACTCACTCTCCTTATGATGAATCATTTTTTAATCTCTGAAAGTTCCTTGTAACTCAATCATAGAGCTCATAATTTAAGCTATTCTGTTTTTTTAAATTAATTTTTAATTTTAGAAAACTTATGGATCTATAGAAAAATTGCAAAGATAAGGCAAGAGTATCCCGTGTACCTATAAGTTCCCTGAATGCTTACATCTCACCTATAAATATCATCAATAATAAGACCCTACTGATATGTTAATTTTGTTTATTTTTAAATTCTAGAATTTCATCAAGTTTTCTTTTATATTGTCTGGAACACTAGTGAAATGCCACTTGTAATCGTTTTTCTTAAAAACACTAATCAGTTATTTTAAAAACCTCAACAATGTTTTTATTTGTTTGCTAATTTCTTTAGTGTGTTTTTCTTTTTAATTTTTCATCTTATTCTTGATGTAACTAGCAAATTAGATCAACTATTTAAGAAAAATTGTGGATGATCCAGAAAATGTGCTTTTATCCGGGGAGTGTTCATCCTATCTTCTGATAGACTGAGGGAAACTACATTAAACCATGATTTTGCTTACAAAAGGTAGTGTTCTGCTTACATCTACTACAACTGCACTACTAAGAAGCAGTTTCCAGGAGGCCCGCTTGAGAGTCTCAGGTGATAACCAGGACTTCTATTACTTGATTGTTTGTTGTAGTGGATTGTTAACTGGTGGTCAACTTATAACCCCCAGCTGAACTGAGTAAGTGTGATGCTGAGTGTGGGAGGGCCCCCTGAGGACTGTTGCCAGCAGCATAAGAGGCAGACCTGGAGAAGGAGAAGCAGGTTGTTGGGAGCTGAGAGAGGCCGTGGGGAGCTGGCTTTCTGATGAACTTGGCTGTTTTCATCCTCCGAGGAGCTCGGGACCTCGCTGGCACTGAGAATGGCTTCAGTTCACTTTGG
>NW_004955438.1:5825024-5879200 GCF_000276665.1 Chinchilla lanigera | reverse complement strand
ACGTTGTCATGGGCTCTGGGCCTCCAGTTGGATTCATGGGAGGCATTGTTATGAGCTCTGGGTATTCAGCTCAACTCATGTAGGACATTGTTGTGGGATCCAGGCCCTCAGCTGGATTCCTTGGTCTTAGTGTGTGGACAGATTTCCTGCACTCTTTTGTATACTGTTCTTTGGGTGACTATTATAAATAATCATATAAACTATGTGTCCTGTATTGTATTGTTCCCCTTGCAAAAATAAGCCCCAAACCAACACATTTGTATACTCAAATTTTTGTCTATTCAATGCTATAAGATCACAAATAATCTCTTTTTAACAACTCTGTTTTCAGCAGCTCTACTTTCCAACAAAGTTTTGTTTAAGTCTTTAATTTTCTAGTTTGAAAAACTTCACCCCCAGAAATCTTACAAAGAAAACTAAGTCACTTAGGATCAACCCATCATGACTATCTTGGTTTTTTGGTTGTTGTTGCTAAGACAAAATATCTAACACCCAGAATGAAGGAAGGAAAGGTTTACTTAGCTTATAGTTTGTGAAGGTTTTAGTCTATATTTAGCTGGCTCTAAGGCAGAGTGGCACATGGCAGGGGGCAACAGTTTATGGTAGCAGAAAACAGTAAAGTAACAAGAGCAAAAGGGAGGAGTGGCAGAGGAAGCAAGCCTCTCATATATATATATGTATACCCCCACCCAGGGGGCATGTAGCACTCACATAATCTCCATGCCCTCCTCTTATACAGGCTCAGGATGAATACAAAGTAAACACCCTCATTCCCTGCTCAGTCACATAGTTAACCTTTAAAACTTTTAAATATGACACAGTGAACAACATCCCAGAAGGGTAAGGGCACGTCTTTTTTACTCCAAGATGTAGAACTCTTGAGTCACTTAGCCAAACCTTTAGACTCCCCAAATTGACACAGTGTATCAACCATAACAACCACGTTGACTTTTCTTATCCTAGCTATCGTAGCAGAGCTGAATCGTTACTTGGGGTTCCTGAAACTTTTGTGATCCTTCAAAATTTTCCATCTGCTTCACCTCATAGCATGGGATTTCTGTTTGGAGTCCTCCAACTCTTGTTCTTGTCCATAACATTGTCATTGCCATTTAGGGAAAAATTCCTTATAGAGTGCACAGATCTTGGCTCTTTAAATCCCAGTTACCTGGAAAACTTACTGGTGTTCTCAAACAAATTTATTTTCCTCTTCCTCTTTTTTTTTAAATTGGAAAGTTATTGTACCACAGAAACAAAACTAGCTATTCTGTAGGTAGCCTCAGAAGGAGAGGGCTTTTCCATGGAGAACCCCTTTTCTTTCCTCTTCTTTTCTCACCGCTTGAAGTGAAGCACATGACCTCACACGTGATAGACAAGCATCCTACCAATTAGCTACACTTTATTTACTTCCACATGTCCTATGTAGTTTTCTTAGTGAGAATATTTATCTACCACAAGTTACTCCAACTGAGTTAGAAGTTAATTTCTCTGAATTTTTACACTATTATCAGTGATTTTACTCATTTTTGAGGTTAAAAAGTACAGTAAAATATGTACATGATAAATAAAGTGGTAAATGAACTTTTATATAAGTATATACTTGTGTAGTTATCTCCTCAATTAAAATATTAAGCTATGGACTAGTTCTTACATCACAAAAGGTCACTAAAGAACAACATTCTGCAGGGAAACACTATTCCAACTTCTATTTCCATTGATTAATGTCATCTGCTTCTGAATTTCATATAAATGGGATTGTACAATATATAATACATGTCTTTTCACCCTTTTCACATAGTTTTTGAAGTTTATTCATATGGCTGTATCATTTAACATTTTTTACAGACTTATAGTTTTTACTATGGGAATATGCCATGATTTATTTTTCCATTCTATTCTGGATACATATCTTAGCTATTTTTTAGTTTCTAGCACTTTATAAATATATCTGCCATATACAGTCTCACACAATTCTGTTTGTGACAACCAAGTACTGTGTATGCCTACCAATGAGCATTTTTAAAGTGAACCAGTACATGGATTCTCATTGCAGTAAGGGAAAATGGAAAAAAATGCTTTAAAGTAATTTACTAGCCATTTCTTTTTTTTTTTTTTTCCAGTACCAGGAATTGAACTCACGACCTTGCGCTTGCCAGGCAGGTGCTGTGCCACTGAGCTAAATCCCCAGCCCACTGCCATTTTTGAAATACTAGTAAAGGAAATTAAACTATATGTAGAAATATTTCAGAAGTAAAGACAAAATCATTATCATTACTAAGAACAAGATTCTTTAACTTAGAAAACAAAGCCTAAAAACATGTAATTGGGGAACAACAACAGTAATAGAAATGTAAAATATCCTGCTTAGAAAACACAAACACATTCTAGATGGAAAAATTAAATTTGACTATTAAAAATCAGGAAAAATTACCAAAGACTAATCAAAAAATAAATAAAACTAATAGTTCAAAGCTGTATCTACCTATAAATTGTCTTCAAAAATAATACATTTAAAAATACTAAAATCATCTCTTTTATACTGTAGAATCTGGACAGTCAGACTTTAAAAACTACAGTATTTGATAAAGGGTTTAATAATTTGTGTAATATAATTTGAATATGTGCCTTGCTACCAAGAAGAAAACTTTTCATATCAGAAAACACTTTCATATTTCTATGACAGAAGGTAATGTCTCCAGTGGGGAGAGTATAGGATATATGTTCAATAAAGCTGGGATTATTTAAAGTAGAACCACATTTCCCATATGATCAACTAGCTAAAGACCTAAAGGAGTATAAAACCTTTGGTAAAGTCAACTTCTGAGATATTCCTTCTGTATTTCTACTCATCTAGCTGTAGTATGTAAAGTCAGTAGTGAACTTCCAATAAAACAAGCAAATGCATTAACTAAGGAATACAATCTCTAGATTTCAATACTATCTGCTCAGATATGAACCATTGTAAAAACATAATAATGGCTTAAAACAGAGAGAAAAAAGTAATTACTATGATGCTAAAGTATTATGTAAAAACATGTAGGAGGAGTAGTGAATTTCAGTTTAATATATTTTTTATTCTATTTTTAAAAAGTAGAATTTGATTCTCAGCAAATCAAGATATTTATAATAATAATATGTAACTAATATCTAGATGTAACTTACAATACACATTTTTGATGGAAGCTAGTATATTTAGTGCGTTTGATGTTGTTTTCATTAAACACGGGTTAAGTTGGTAATACTGTGGTAGATACATAGTACACAATTCATAATTGTTTGTTGATCTTGAATTTGAATAAGAATTTAGATTAATGGTCTGTAACTATATTTTACTCTCTTGTTTGGCAAAGATAAGTGTTTTATGCTACATCCATGAACCCTAAAGTTTTCTGGATGGTTGGAGATGAGAAGAAAACATAAACATTTTCTTTGGGAAAAGCTTTCTCAATTTTCCCATTTTGGGATAATAAAGAATGAGTTTTAATTAAGTTTGTAGGCTTACCATCTGTGAGCATCTGGAGCTTCATTCTGCTGTAATGCTGAAGCAAGTGCACCATTACCATTCTGGAAGTAGAGAAGATGGAGAACAAACAGCAAGGTGAGGGCTAGCAGTCAGTTTTTTAAAGGTCACTTACACTGAGTGTACCGAATGCTTGGTGTCAGTCTTTAAAGTAGTTTATATCCTTCACCTAATGCACAGAAATTTCATGAATTTCCTGTCCTTTATTTTCTTTTAATAATGTACTAGATTTGAGATTATATGTTCTTAGCTAATGACTTGTGAAATTTAAATTTCAGGCCATTATTCATGTAACTGATCAGACCAAAACATTTTGATTTGCTTGCTCACAGTTAAATATAAAAAGCTTTGAAAAATACTTCTAAGACTGGCTAGTTTTTTTCTAAGCAAAAATTTGAAAAACAGGATTGCTCAGCACATTTTCAAACTTAAAGGATCATTCTAGTCAAATAAAGTGATGACTAGATCTTTTTAAGGTAATAAAACAGGAAAAGAATATCAACTCTTGCTAAATCATTCAAAGTATATGGTCTTAATACTACATAAAACCTCTGTTGTTATCCACGCATGGTAGAACACATCTAAAAAAAAAGCTCAGCATTTGGAGGGTTGTTAGGAGGATCAGGAGTCCAGTCTGGACTGCACACAATAGAAGAGCCTATCTCAAAACAAACAAACAACAACAAAAATAATTGTTGGCATCTCATTTAATTATTATTCAATTATTGTATAACTTTAGACTTTTATATAATTATTCTTAAAAATACTGATTGAATGGTGTATTTCTGTAAATGGAGTAAGTATGTCATTATGGAAAAGCATAATCAGTACTCCTAAGTCCCAGCTCCACATTAATTTTTACCCATTCCACATATTTTGACCTGGCAGGTGTGTTTCACAGTCTCTACTGATGGTGTTGTTTGCTAAAAGTACAATTAAAAAATCATACATCTGTTTCTTCATATTTGAAAAAAGCTGTTTTGTCAAAAGTGTATGTTTTAGTTATCTACTTCTATCAAACTAGTTCAAACCTTACATTTTACCCAGTTATAGTTTCACTGGCCATGATTAATGAGGGACAGGGTTTTGCATAGTATAGGTTGAGTGATTCTTCCTTTTTGTGTGACATCCACTGTGTGGATTGGCTATAATTAGGTGGCAGGTGGTCTGATTCAGAGACTCTAAACAGCTTCCCTTGCGTTTGCTTTAGGGACAGTGATTGAAAATAGTCACCTGGAGGGGCTGGGGATTTAGCTCAACGGCAAAAGCGCCTGCCTGGCAAGCGCAAGGTCGTGAGTTCAGTTCCCGGTACCGGAGAAAAACCAAAAAAAAAAAAAAAAATAGTCACCTGGAGAGCCTGTGTCTGCTGTCCTGGTGACTTGCATCTCCTTACTGTATGGCTGCCTCAAGGTAATTGGATCCATGCAGTGGCTCAGGACTCTGAAGGACTGGTTTCCAACAGGTCTGAACAAAGTTGCCAGGTTTTTAGTGACTTAGTAGTCAACAATTTCAGGATATCACATCTTCAGTCTAAGGACTGAGTCCCTAAATTTAAGCCAAATTTAAAACAAAAAGAAATAGTACCTACTTTTCATCAGGAAGAAGTAACATACTGCTCATATCCACCTTTGACCCAGCACAATGTATAGAGAAAATGTGTACATCTCAGGAATGTATGAATTTATGTATGTAGAATTCAGCCATACTATTCAGAGTACTTTTAGGGTGTATTTTCATTACTGTGTGGTATTCTATTGTGAGAATTGTAGGTGTATCAATACCTTAACTCTACTCATCAAGGATCCTGGCTAGTCTGGAGTTAATCTAAGAAAGAATAGTAAGAAAAAAGTGTACCAGTTTAGTATGCTTTACATGACACAGGAACTCTCAGAAGGAATTGAAATCTCACACAAGTGGTAATTCTTTTAAGTTGAACCAAGAGCAGCAATCACAGAAAAATAATTTAATTATGTAGGAAGATAAGAATGATTTAATAAGGTCTGCTTGTACAGAATTATAATGGCTATGACTCCCCATGGAATAATGTTCTTTGATTCTAACATAGGGAGGATATCTTCCATATGGGAGTTTTTATCTCCCATTTTCAGGATGATCAGGGAAAACTGGAATGTGTTTCTTACATCTGCCCTTTCTCAGATGTGATCAAATCCTTCTTTAAAACAGTGGTTTCATTGGGGAAGCATATTTTGCAAGCTTCAAAATATAGCAATATTTACTTATCCATTCTACTGTAGGGTAGCAAGATATTTAGGCAAATTCTCCATTTTCTATTTCTTGAAATTACAGAGGTCAGCCATTTGCAGTTTTTTTTTTTTTTCTGGATGTGTAGTATGAGATTTTCACATTACATGCAGCAGTAAAAGTTTGATCATATTAAAGGGGCAACAATATTTTCTTAATTTTCTTTTACTCATTTTAATAATGCTTGCTGGAAATAGTTCTGAAAATATATAAAGGCTACAAGTACTTTCAAAAAGGAAGACATCATCTTACCAAAATTTTGTGGAGACATCACTGTGTTTTGTAGAAAAAAATGTCCCATGCATATTTATTGGATATAGCATGATGTTCTGGGGCACATTCAGAGAGTGAAAACGTTACTATCATGAAGCAAACATTATGTGTGTGTGTGTGTGTGTGTGTGTGTGTGTGTGTGTGTGTGTGTTTTCACATAATTACCCATCTTGTGGCAAGAGCAGCTAAAATCTACTTATTTAGTATGAATCCTAAATGAAACACAATTTCATTTCCTATAGTCCTCATAGTGCACATTAGATCACTAACTTGTCCACCCAACCTTCCTGTTACTTTGTATTCTCTGCCCTCTCTCTTGCTGTTTCCTCCTCACATGTTTTCTGCCCTGGTAACAGCTGTTTTATTTTCCATTTCTGAATATTTGAATTTTTTCTTCTACATACACATAAATGAGGTCATGCAATATTTTCCTTTTGGTGTCTGGCTTATTTTACTTATCATAACATCCTCCAGATTGTTCTACATTGTAGAAAGTGACAAGTCTCACTCTGTTTAGTTATGTTCTGATATATATATCATAATTCCTTTATCTACATGCCCTCCATAATTTGGCCAATGTAATGCACAATGGGAAGGCAGACATCTTTCTAAAGTAGTTATTTCTTTACATTTGGATACAGAAAGATCACTACATCACATAGTAGTTCCAGACTTAATATCATAAAAACCTCCATGCTACTTTCCATAATAGCTGTACTAATCCAATTCCTACCAACAATGTACAAGAGTTCCCTTTGTGCCAGGCATTACAGATGCCTGTAATCCCAGCACTCTGAGTCTAAGGCAGAAGTATCACAGGTTTCAGCCTGAGGAATTTAGTGACTAATATCCTAAAATAAAATAAAACAAAATAAAAAAATAAAAAGTGACTGAGGATGTAGCTCAGTACACAGGAACTGGGTTCAATCCAGAGTAAAGTGAAAAAAGGTCTTTTTTGCCATATCTTCATCATTTTTTGTTATCTTTTCACTCTGATAAATAACCATCATATTGGGTATTGAGTAATAACACATCATGGTTTGGATTTGTACTTCTCTAAGGGTGGTATATTTTCACATGTCTGTTTCCCATTTTACCTATTTTTGGAGAAATAGTTATCAGATCTTTCCCATTGATTTTTATGAGTTCTTCATACATTTTATTATGTCCTTATTTTGTGCACAGTATGAAGGTATTTTTTCTCTGCCCATAGCCATTTCATTCTCTTCTTTCTTTTTTCTACTCAGAAGACTTTGGGAGGGTGCTGTCTCATTTGTTTGTTTTTGCTCAGACTGACTCAGTTTTGGGTATGACATCCAAAAATATAATGCTAGGACTAATGTGCAGGAGCTTTACTCTAGTAGAAATTTTATAATATCTGGCTTAGTTTTTGTTTCACATTTAATTGGGGTCTTCTACTCCATTTTCAGTTGATTGCATGCACATTATAAAATAAAGGCCAAATTTTATTTTTTGCTTGTGAAAGTCCTGTTTTCTCAACACCATTTACTGAAAAGACTTTCATTTCTTATTGTTTGTTCATGGTATCTTTCTCAAAAACTAACTGACCATATGTGTTTGGATTTAGCACTACTCTCTGAATTCTGTTCTATTGGTTTTTATGTCAACTTCTATTGTAATGTCAGGCTGGTTTGATTACTATCCCTTTGCAACATAATTTCAAAACCACTGGTATATGTATTACCTTTTTAATCACTGAAAAAATGCCTTGTATGTTTATTCAGGCAAGCAGTTAAGAAGACGGATGATTCTGCACTGAATTTTAGGCTAACAGTACCAGGATTAAGAATTATTTATTATGAAACGATGTCTGCTCTGTTTTTTACGGTTTTAAGAAAATTTAGTTTTGTTAGGCTAAGGTGGTAAAATAATGTTTTCCTCTTAACGGTCCCAGAGTAATGTGTTGCTAGTCCTGAGTAGAATAAATATGCATTTAAAACTTTTGGGGTGAAAATATAGCCCTTGAAAAATAAGTTCAAGGAAAAGACATCTAACAGGTATGCAGAAAAATAACCTTCCTCATTCACAAAATAATCATTGACAACTCATTTTAAACTGAAATCAATGTAGTCTGACTGTGAATTACAATGGAGTCTCTTTGTCTTTGCTGATGGGAAAGGTTTAGGAGAATTTCATAATAAATAATGCAAAGTATAGCCTTGTTTTAAATACAAAAGTTAGATTGAGCACGAGAGAGTAATGTCAGTGTGTTTCACCAGTAGCTATCAATAAATAGCTCTAAATAATGTGACATATGCCTTATGTGGATTTATTGAAATATGTGATATATACCTTGAAGTGTTAATTGTTTTGACACAAATGGTTGTTTCTCTGAATTTTGCATTTTCTAATTTTATTATTCAAAACATTTTCTTTTTTTTTTTTTTGGTTTTCTCTGGTACCAGGAACCGAACTCACAACCTTGCGCATGCCAGGCAGGCACTTTTGCCGCTGAGCTAAATCCCCAGCCCCTCAAAACATTTTCTTTACAAAAAGTTAACTTAATTCTTCATTTTTCATTAGGTTTGCATTTATGATTGTTTTGTTTTTATTTGTACATGTTTGCAACATATAACAAACACATCATGAGGAGTGACATGTAAATGTTATGTATTACATTTAACATAGGTCTTATTCACATGGTAACTTTGCTGCCATATTTTTCTGAGTATAATGCCAAGAAGAAAAAGAAGAACTTGGTTTTAAGATTCTTACAAGATCAATTCCCCGGCAAAGCGCCTGCCTGGCAAGCGCAAGGTCGTGAGTTTGGTTCCTGGTACCGGAGAAAAACCAAAAAAAAA
Source organism: Chinchilla lanigera (assembly GCF_000276665.1). Lineage (NCBI taxonomy): Eukaryota > Metazoa > Chordata > Mammalia > Rodentia > Chinchillidae > Chinchilla > Chinchilla lanigera. The sequence goes on along the minus strand of NW_004955438.1, from coordinate 5,870,326 downwards.
AAAAAAAAAGATCAATTCCCATGTCTTTTTCGTGCACAATGCCTGGCTGAATGGAAAAAGAAAATTCTGTATAATTAAACAACTTACCAAAAACTTTTATATATTACAGCACATTGACAAGTTGAATATTTTTAACAGAGGTGTAGTTACTGTATTTGTTAAATGCATAATTATCACTCTTGATTTTAGTATCATTAAAAGGTTTCTTTTACACAACAATTGTGATTGATTTTAATCACTGCTTAGAGATTGAATACCTGGAATAAGGGAAATCTGTGTTCACTGTACTAGATTATGAGTAAGTCCAATATCTCTTGTGGGCATCAGTCCTTGTGTGAAGATTAATATGAATGCTGGCATGTTCACTCCCTTCTCCAAGTTGGGGACCCACACATAGACTTTGTGCTGACTCCATTTTGTGGATACATTTATCTTTTAGTTAAGTTTAAAGAGTAAATTACAAGGATCACAAATGAAACAGAAAAAGAAATACAAACAGAAAAATAAATCCAAACCATAATATGAATTCATTTTATGTAGCAAAATGAAATTTTATGGAGCAACATGGCCGAGTCAATCCTTCACGGTCTTCAACATACATGAGAATGAGAGAAGTCAAGCGTGCAAATCGTTACCCATGGTTCGTTAACTTCATTTGGGCACGTCATTCTTCTAGGTCAAATTCTATAGCGAGGACTGAATTTCCTAAATGTCAGAGGCAAATTTGTTGCCATAAACATCATTAAACAAGAAAATTTTATTATTGCAGAGATGTTTTTATATAATGAATGTCAATTCATAAATCCCAAAATAACCAGCAATAATAAATTCTTAGTTGGTCTTTGTGATCTTCAGGTAATGTTATAAGTATAATGCTCCTCTTAATGGACTTTTAAAAATTATAATACATTTAATTTTTACTTCTTTCTTTTCTCAACATTTTTTTCTTTAACTAGCCCATGTTTGGACATCATGGTTACATTCGCTCTGGGGAGTTCATACACATACATAACACAACTCAATTGTTTTGTCATCTCCTTCCCCTCCCCAGTCTCTCTTTTCCCTGCATCTCTTGGTGCTTTTTCCTTTTACAAAAGATCTATCTACCTATTTCCTATTATCTATCTTTTACTCTGCTATTTACTTATTTATTTGTTTGAGTTTCTCATATAAGAGAAACCTTGCAATAGTTAACCTTATGTGCCTTTTTACTTGACATTATAGTGAAGATGCATGCATTTTTCTACTAATGATTCTAGTTTATCCTTCTTTATGGCACAGAAGTGTTCCATTGTGTCAACACCACACTTTCTCTTTGTATTCACCTCTTGGTTGACACAGAATCTACTTCCAAGATACAGCTATTATAAATTGCATAGCTATAAACTCAGGAGGGCAAATCTCTGCTGGTGGGAATGTAAACTAATACAATCATTATGGAACTCAGTGAGGAGATTCCTCAAAAACTGCAAAGTAGAAATTCTATTCAATGCTATCATTTCTTGTCTAAGTATCTGCCCAAGTATGAGCCAAGAATGTAAGATGATACAAATCATATGAAGGTAGACCTTTTCATTTTGTGCCAGTTACTGAACAAATAAACTCACATTTCACTCTTCCTATTCACTTGATATAATTGCACTGTACATTACTGGAGATACCACTATGTATGCTGGAAAGAGAGAAACTTATGGAATGAGACAGGTTAGGTTCAGGTCCATCTCTAACATTAATAGTTATTTAACCCTGAGTAGTTTCTTACCTTTTTAAGTCTTAGCATTCTTCACTGTGAGGGAAAAATACTAAATATTGTGCTTGCGAATGATGCTCAAAAAGTTAGTCAAAGACAAGATATGTAGAAAAATCTCCTGGAAGAATGTCTTATTAGCACACCTCTATGATTTATTTCAGGTAACATTTTGCCCCAAAAGACTTTATTGGTTTAGGCTAGCAAGTATGTGTTCAGTTTTGAAACTTCTCTGTGACTCCACTGTCTTCAGAAAGTTTTTTGACATCCATTCATTCTTGTAATTGATAACTCCTCTTTCTACTGACCTTGCATCATTTTTATTTATGGGACTACTTTCAAATTTTATCAAATGTTTGTCTGTTTATTCTTCCTGTCCATATTCCTTCCAAATCTTAGGTGAATTTGAAAATGTCCTTGCTCTTACAGGAATTTTACCCGTGTACTCAACCTTAGTTTGTAAATGAGTATTTAAAAGAACAAAGGAATGAAGGAATTACTGACATAAAGGTGGCAAAATGGAAGTCCAAAGAACTCCATGATGTAGAGCAACCCAGTTTTCCAATTGCTTTCTCGACCACCAGTCAAATGTGATGACATTTATTTGTTATTATTCTGTGTGCCCTGTATTTTGATATCATCCTTTTCATTTTGCTGGTAATGGTTTAGCACGTTTATGCACATGTACATATAAATCATGATAATAATATTAGCCTAATTCAACATTTATAAATAAATGAGGGTCAAACCTTAATAAGAATTTCACTGGTATTGTTTTTCTCAATAATTTTAGTTTAGATTTGTGGTCAATAAGATGCTGTAGAAAATTTAGATCTCTTGAATACATTTCCTTGGAAGAAATCATAGCACCATGCTGTAATTAAAAAGATAAATGTGCCAGTAACCACAAAATATTTATGGGAGTTTTTGTCTTAAAGACATAAGTGGATAAAAATATTCAACTTCTGTACAATTCAATGTGGCCAGAGACTAAGTTAGAGCAAGTGGAAATCAGAGTGGAGTTATGGGCCACATATCTAGGCCAAAGTCATAAAAATCTTTTTGTGTAGTATTCACATTCTCCGTCTCTTCTGCCAACAGGTGCACAAGGACCTCTGACATCACTTCCTGCTAGACTGCTAAAGAAAACTTTGGTGCCTCAAACACACTTGGAACTGCTGCAAGATTGAGAAATGAAATTCCATTTTGCTCAGCTATGAAATGTAAGGGTTGTGAATTATATCAGCTGGCTTACCCTAAGTAATATGATGGTATTATGTTTAATGAGCATTTTAGCTGAATAAAAACTTTATTACATACATTTTATTGTAAAATATGTCCTTCCTTATAAGAATATTCTAAACACATGCACAAAAGATATGTCAATATGTTAACATACTATCACCTAGTTATTAGTACATATAATATATATATATAATATGTATTGCTTTATTTTTTAATTTTGAAAGTAATGTGTAAAAAAAATGACAGTTTCCCAAAAAATACTTCAGAATACATCTCTTGAGAGGTAAAGTATAATTAAAATAGTTTTCTCTTGTCATGTAATATTTAGCCCACACAGACATTCTAAGTGACTTCAAAAATTTCAATTTACAACAGTTTTCTGTAAATTGGGACCCCAATCAGAATTCTGGGCACTACAGTCCTTCGTTATATCTCTTCAGTCTCCTCAATGACAAAAGCACCACCTTTCCTTCATTTTTTAATTGCTATTAAAATTATTGTCTATATGCACATGCATTTCTTCTTGCCTCTGTGTGATGGTTAACTGTGACTGCCAACTTCACTGGAAAGAGACACTTAGCAGATTAGTAAAGCACAATTCTAGATGTTTCTGTGGGGTGGTTCCCAAGATGATTGGCACATAGGAGAAGAGATGCCCTGACAGTGGGTAGTACCACCCAATAGACTTAAAGGCTGAATGGAGTGAAAATGAGAAGAGAGGAGTAGGATTGTGTCTGCAAAGTTCAATTCCACTTGAAAAGTTACATTCCTATGAACCTCACATTCCAGTTTCCTTAGCTTTTCAATGTGGAATCACATGCTCTAATACCCAAGGAGTTGAGAGGCATCTGGTGTTCGGTGCTACCGTTAAGACTGGTCTTAATTACAGTTCTGTAGCTTCCTTCCTTTTGTATTGAGCAGCTACTAGATCCTCTGGTTTTCCAAGAAGCAGAATCATTATGGACTGTTATATGTTCCCTGACATTAATAGGTTTCAGAGTTGAAGCTGTGAATATATTGTCGGGCCAGTCTGTCTTAGCATTCACAATATAGACTCTTTGAAGGAATGAGGCCAATTGTCTTATTGAATGCTGTCTTTGTTATTTTTTTCTCATTGCTGGGACAAAATACCTGATGTCCAAAATTAAGGAAAGAAAGGTTTATTTACCTCAGTTTGTGGAGGCTTCAATCCATTCTTGGCTGGCTCCAAAGCAGAGTGGTACACAGCAGAGGGCAACATTTCACGGTTGTGGAAGACAGCAAAAACAACAAGAGTAAAAAGAGGAAGCTGCAAGAGCAAGTCTCTTTCCTTTGCTTATATTGTATGCAGGCTACCAGGGTGGGTGTAGCACTAACACCAAGAATCCTAGCATTGGACCATGAATCAACCACAAATTCTAGAAGCCTGTCCCATGACTGCATGAGGCTTTGGGGGACATCTAGACACAAACCATAGCACTCCATCCCTGACCCCCCCAAAGATCCATGCACATCCCTTTATGAAAAAGGCATTTAGTCCATCTCTAAGTGTTGCCAAAGTCCTAACAGTTTTAGCATTGCTAAAAAGTCCAAGTCCCAAATCTCTACTGAGATCTAAGACAAATTCTTATAGCTGTGAGCCCCTGTATAAATGAAAAGTTAAACACTTCCAACATTCAATGGCACAAGATAAACATTCCTTTTCCAAAAAGTACAAACAAAGGCCTGCAAAACATTGGGATCAAAGCAAGTCCAAAATCCAGCAGGGCAAACATTAAGTCCTATAGTTCCACATGCAACATGTTTGGCAATCTGAGGCGAGATGTGAGTTCCATGTAGTTCCACCTCTATGGCACTTCTGGAGGTTGTAACCCTCATGGCTTCTCTCTTGGGCCTGCTTTGCCCCCTCGTTGCAAAGATTATCTGAGATTTCCTCAGATAATCAAAATGCCTGGCTTCTCCAAATTTCTGGGGTCTCCACTGCACCATTGGCTTCTCCCTCACAGCTTCACACACTGCTCTCACAGGGGCACACTGCCTCCCAGGCCTTCTTCTGAGTAGAACCTCAGTAGAAGCCTTTTTAGCTTCAGAACTCTTGCATTCTGCATGTGCCTAAAATAAGTACCAGATGGATGATGCCAAGGTCTGCTGCCAGCTGGATCAGTGGCCAGGCTTTCTTCTGTCTTGGCAGTAGGATCACTGAGCACTCTGAACTTGATTCTGAGGAACAAATTCTCTATGCCAGCACCATTTTGGAACCTGGTATGGCCACTGTTGCCATTCTGGAACATAGTGTGGCTGCCACCATTCTGCAATATGGTGCTCTCTGGCTTTCTCTTCAAAGCAAAATCTTTCACTTTTGCAGGTTTGAGGCTGTGAAGAGTGGAGACTTGTTGCTTCTTATGCTGCCCTAGGGACATCTTTTCTGTTCTTCTCTTCCTTCTCAGCAATGGAGATCTCCTCAGCTCTACCTTCGCAATCCACAGCATTACTGGAGCTTCCTCTCTGGCCAAACTCACAACATTTTACATCATCCTGCTGGGCTCTTTGTTCTTGATTCTCAACATAAATCTGGCTAAAAGCCCCCAATAATAGCCATGCCAGATTAATTAGTCCACCACCCTTAATCTCAGTGTCAGGTAAAGTCTGGACACAAGTAAACTGAAGACAAACTTTTTGCAGCGCTATAACACACATCGTCTGGAGTCCAACAGCCAATGCAGTCCTTCTTCTCAGCAGAAAACTCCCAAACTTGGTCTTCACCAGCAGGATTTCTATCAACTTTTTGGTCTTCTGACCTCTGACCAGAATCTCCCATACAGAACATCCTAAAGCATTCCAACTCTATTCTATCAGATGATATCTCCAAACCTTTCCAAACTTTTCCCACTAGCCATTCTCCAAGGCTCATGAACCACACGGTCAGGTACAGTTACAGCAACAGCTCCACTCCTCTGGTACCAAATTATGGCTTGGTTACTGTTCTCTCATTGCTGGAACAAAATACCTGAGCCCATAATTATGGAAGGAAAGATTTATTTAGTTCACAGTTTGTGGAGTTTTCAATCCATACTCAGTTGGCTCCAAAGCAGAGTGGCACATGGCAGAAGGCAATAGTCCATGGTGGTGGGAGACAGCAAAAGAAACAAGAGCAAAAGAGGAAAGCAATAAGAGAGCAAGTCTCTTTCCCTCCCTTATACTGTATGTAGGCTTCCCGCCCCAGGGTAGGTGTAGCACTCACACCCATAATCTTAGTATTGGACCATGAATCAATCACAAATTCTAGAAATCTACCCCACGACTGCAAAAGGCTTTGGGAGGACATCTAGACACAAACCATAAGAAATGCTATAAATTTTAGGTTTTCCTCTTGCTTTATTGTGTTTCTTTTTTTTTTTTTTTTTTTTTTTTTTTTTTTTTTTTTTTTTTGGTTTTTCTCCGGTACCGGGAACTGAACTCACGACCTTGCGCTTGCCAAGCAGGCGCTTTTGCCGCTGAGCTAAATCCCCAGCCCCTTTATTGTGTTTCTTATCTTGCTCATCTATGTCCTGTTTTTATTCAGTGGTGATTAGGCCTCATGGCATGAGGCAATCCAAACTAAATATTTTTGGCAAAGATAATTTATAGAAAATTCTGTGACCTTCAATTTACATCATGCTGTAAGTTGTGGATTGTCAACTTGTTCTACTATCAGTGATAGTAATTTTGGTGACATTGTTCTTTAGTCATTACTTCTTACCAGGTTCCACCATTATAGAGGTATGTTTTCCCTTTTGCAATTACCAGTTAAATTATGGACTTACATTGTGTCATTCAGTGATCATGCTATTCTTACTCTCTTATTTTACCTATTTTACTTCTATTTTTACTGCAAATCTCTGAAAATTCCCCTGATCCTGTCTTCCTTGCATTATGAATACAACTCAATGAGGAAAACTGAAGGCTTCTTTTACACCAAAAGATCTTATAAACTCTGAGTTCACCATTTAACATTAATTTTTTTTGAACAATAGAACAACAAAGATGAAAATTAGACGACCTGAAATCTCCTATCATAAAGATAATCCCTATCATAGTTCCTGCTTTACTCAGCTTTGAAACAATGGGCATTTTCTAGGTAGTACAATGGTTTCAAAACACAATCTATTAGATCAGACCAATGAATAGTAATGACAACACAGAAAGTGAGGAGGACTACTGTCCTCTATTCTTTACATTAGAGTAGCGGGTTACCACGTTTTGAGATTTGCAATTTTTTGTTATCATTTTTACATTGATTCACAGGAAACAAGATAGAAATGCAAAGCACTCTCAATAACTATTATTAAACTTGTTTTGTTCAAAGGGGCTTCTTATGTTCAGATGGAGCTTACTAGGAAATGTGGTCGTGATCACCTTCGCATTTGACTCTCATTCTCCAAAGAATACATGATTTTCCTAGTAAGGAACTTATCAAAACTCTCCTAGAAATTTTATTTGATTGAAATTTGATATCATTTTCTGTACTGTCCATCTCTAAAGTCTCCTCCATGGCTGATGATTAAAAACTGTAGCCAGAAGAAAGTCACAATGTGATGACAATGCCATAGAATACTCAAGCATGCACTCTGACAGTAGAGGGTGAAACTGTTAAGGTCAATAGTTCCTGCAGGATAGGATGGAACTGCTGGCTAAAATGTATAACCAAGGCAAGCTCTGTCATTTTATTTCTGAATATAGTCCTAAGAAATGATAATAGGCAGATCTTCAACCACCTCAAAACAAGATGGAGGGAAGGTATTGATTCTTTTGAGTTCAATAAATGGGTTCATTATTTTTTTCTGCAAGAAAACTACCTCACACTGGAGAGTAAATTAATGTCTAAATTTTATTTTGTTTTGTTTTTAGCTTCTTTTCGTCTTTGTTGTTTCATTCAAGAAGCTCAACATACTTAACAGTAGTTAAGGAACAAAATATGATCTTGAAATCCAGGAAAGCCTGGACAGGAACAAAATATGATCTTGAAATCCAGGAAAGCCTCTGAAAAGGAGCTTTTTTAAGAAAGAGTGACAGTGCTCTATGAAAATTGGTTTGAGGGACTTAAAGTATAGAAGTTGTTTTATCTCAGGAGAGACAATAGTGTTTCTCCCAGTGCTTTCCCAGTGCTTCTGGTACCAGCCTGAGCCCTGGCAGTGCTGTACCTAAGAACTAGAGAAACTTATTGGCAGAAGCTATTCATCTCCAAGCTATCTTGGAAAGGTTTGAGTACCTGAGGAATATAAATGTGATTCTAGTGATGGTCTCCGCTCAAGGTTATTCTCTATCGTGTCCTTTAGCACATGAGTAGCAGAAAATGACCCAGCCTCATACAAAGTAAGAGTTTATCAGCCCTTCAATTTCCTCCCGCGTCGTCACCTTCAAAATCCAAATCTGTTCCTCAGATTATCTGGGGGACTTTCTTAGACATGCTTTAACACTGAGAGCCATGAGAGTTTACATTTCTAATAAATTACCAGGTCATGCCCTTCTTTTCACCTTGAGGAAGACACTTTCCCCTTTGTTGATACAACTTCTTTTTTCTGTCAGGGAGAGGCTCAGCTCTAGCTCTTACACTACATGGTTTTCCCCCACCCAAGCTTAAACCAGAACATTGATCTCTTTGGAAGTCCTTTAACGCTTTTGAGTCCCACAGCTCAAATGTGCTGACTTCTCCAAATGGGGCCTCCACACCTCCTTCCCCGAGATTTAGAAGAGGGAATTTGTCTTTACACAAAGACCCCTAGTAGGTGCAGCTGAGAACATTGCTACGTGGTATAACACTAGGTTGGAATAACACATAATGACTAATTAGTTGTGCCTGAATAATTACCTATTATCCCGCATGGCATGCCCCTGATGCTGTTGCCGTTTCGCAGATTCTGAAATGTGCTTCCCTTTCTCAGATTTGATTCCCTAGGAGAACATCTACAAAGTAGATATGCAGCTTCTACTCCATGACTACCCAGGTGGAATTGTGGTTTAGGACACCAAAACAAATCCAAGCCAGATATATCTATTAAAGCATTGCAGCCATCAGCACAATCTTGGCATGATTAATACAGATGGGCTAAGAGCCTCAGGGGAGGGATATCCTGCCCACCTGCAGATGTAACCAGGCCTTGAATGCCTCAGGTATTTCTGTGGCACATAATTGGCTGTATTCAAAATTGTGTGAGATTATAAATGATTTCACAAAGTTACACCATTCATTTTATACCATTTTTATGTATTTATTGAAACAGCACACTCTTATAAAACATGTTAAAAGATAGAAAATAGAACCAACAAGAAAGAACCTCTTGCCGTCATATCCAAAATGGTTGTGAGAGGCAATAATAAAGAATAATATTAATAATGGCTAATCATATGTAATAAATGAAATGAAGAAGAAAAAGAGCAGGTCAAAAGGCCTTGCATTAACCTGATCTCTGAGGAGGTGATATTTGAGCAAAGTACATGGATTTATTCCATATCCATTTCAAAGATCCACTTAATCCCCATTCTGTGAAAAGCAACATTCAACCATCTCTCAGTCCAATCATCTTTCTGCAATGATAAAAATTAGTTATTATTTCTGCACTGTCCACTTTGCAGCTTCTAACCACATGTCCATGAAGATTTTATATGATTTAGGCTACCTTTTACATATACAAAAATTATTTTTAAATGCATAGCTAGTGATTATCATGTTGTACAACCTTTGCAGCCTCCATGATGACCCAAGGAAAGTACATATTTTTGTAGGAAAAGATGTCAAGACGTACAGATTATAGAAAACCTGCAAAGTTTGGACAACAGATGGAGACCTGATAAGGCAGAAAGCCAAGCATTTAGTTCATAACCAACACACTTCCAGCTTTGTTTATTGTAACCTTCTGTTTCCTAGCTATGTTGTACACTTTTTGTTTGGATCTATCCAACTTATTTCTGCCAGGATCACTGTTCTTTTTTGCCAAATTGTCTGTCTCTCCAATTTCATTTGCCACCATCTTTATTAAAATATTTCCTGCAATGTTAGATCTCAATCTCTTTCTGTCTCTCTGTCTCTGTCTCTGTCTCTGTCTCTCTCTCTCTCTCTCTTCCCCCACCCCTTCCCCCCATCCTCTGAATCACAAGGTTGTACTGGTTCTCTTTGAGCTTTCACATATTCACTTAAGTTAACACCTTTGCCAACACCTTTGACTAACTACTGTCCAAACTAAGAATATTTTATAATACTGCAAGTGTTTAATTGTTCAAAACATATTTATTGCAATGTAGATACAAGTGGACAGCATAGCACATACAGTACTATGATATTGAAGCATTCCTAACACAGTAATGTTTTAGGGTAATTTAGTCAACATCACACAGTCTGAATATATTCATTTATTTATTTGTTTCAATTTTTCTGTGTATCTATCAGAAGAATATAAGCTAATTTATAATAGAAACTTTATCCATTTACTAATGACTTTCCACTTCCAGTATAATATCTCACCTAGACTAACTGTGAATTAAATATGCTATATAAATCACAAAAGGTCTAGCGTCTTGCTTTTTAGCACAGAGCACTATCAATTGTACTTTCTGATTCTGTTTGTGGACAGAGTATGTATTCTTTCTTTCAACACCCTCTCACTAACTTTATGTAAATGACTTACTAAGAGTCCAAGTAATAAATGCAATAATCAAAAGGTCATTGGCCTGAGGCCATCTCTGTACCTAGAGTTCCTGTGTACCAACTAAATCAAAGCCTAGTTAAATCAGCAACCTAATTCAGTCCTATAAAAAAAAATCTCCAACTTTCAGCCAATCACTTACTATCCATATTATCCATATTGCAGAGTGAGTTTTTTCAAGTTTTTATAGTTTTGAGTGCCTTTGATATATGAAACATCATTTACAGAAAATAGGCTGCTAAATTTAAATTGCCTGAAAGTTTCTTTTAACTTGAACATATAGCTTCTTTCCCAATAAGAAAACAGTTGTGGTATGGCAGTCACATAATCAATTATTTATTCATATAGATAAGATGCACTTCAGACTTTCTGATTACTGGTCATATTGGAGCCATAATGCAGGAGAAAAAAATTTCAGAACGTGAGATAATTTTAGCAGTTGTTACAAGTGTGGTGTACATTACCTTCTGGTAAATTGAGTCTGACTCAAAATGCAATTAGACATTTTTGGCATTTTTCAAAATTTTTGAAAGACTAATTCGCTCAGAGTGAATTTGATTGCACTTACTTCCTGATTACAACAAGAACAGCAACAAAAGTGAGAAATAACTTTCTATTCATTGTGCAGGAGTGGGGCATGGGTCATTTTAGTGTTGTTCCTCAGACCTGGGCAGTCTAGTATATAGAGTATATTAGATCCAGAAATTCAAATCAGGTCCTTTCTTTCACACTAAAATTTGCTATCTATTTGCAACAATGATTCATTCAAGCATTTGGAAGATGGCTCCTGTAGAAATGATCCTATGCCTCAGGAAAGCAAAGCAAAAGCGACGGGGGGAGTGTCCTTGTGCTGTGGCCCCTGCCATCGATCATTAACATGGACAGAAAGGAGACGGCCCTTTAATAGAAACTGGCTAATTTCTTTAGAAATATCTCATTAGGCCCACCCTTCCTGAGCTGCTTCTCCATTAAAATGTGATAAATGAATTCTGCCACTGCCAATTCCAGCCTGTCCTTCTTTCCCCTAATGAAATGAAGACGCGTCACGCTGGCAAGCACTCAGGACAGAAATAATTATTCATGGGATGCAGCAGTTACCCAGCCCATCACTGCCCTACAGACCCTGGAGATGGGACCTTCAGAAACCTGAAAGGGTTTTGAAAAGAGATTTGTTTTTATTTTATCAACAACCCCACCTGGGGTGGGTATGGGTTTACATGCTCTCTCTTTGAATATTTTCCAAGTTTTGTTTTTCTGTTGCCAGATAGTGTGTGTATATGATTTGATACTGTTACTCACTGATTTTAAATATAAATCAATTAAAATTAATACTGTTTTAAAGTTGAGATTTTAAAAACTGGTATGTGCTTAAGTGGTATTACATTTTATGTTATGATTTCCCTTTCAAACATTAGTTTTCCCATCCAAGTACTAACCAGGCCCGACCCTGCTTAGCTTCTGAGATCAGAGGAGATCGGGCGTGTTCAGAGTGGTATGTGTAAGCAATGTATTCTCTCACTAGTGTAAGAACCTAAAAGAGTGAATAAAAACTAGGAGGTGTGACAGACATTGTGAAATGAAAGGAAAATGCTCAAAAGTAAAGGGCAACTAGGCGGTGGGAAAGGAAAAGGGAAGGGAGGGGAAATTACATATGTATGTATATAGAGCATAGCTAACATAGTTGTACTACTGTCTTCTATTGCTTTACAGAAAGGAACAGTTAACGATTACTTGTTTCATCAATCTTGTATGTCTCTATTTGTTTTCCTGAGAAACCACTTTGAAGATATCAATGTGTAATACAACAACCATTGTTAATTTCCTACCACTTTGTCTGTAACTCTGTTTTGTTTGTATTGCTCTTATGCTGTTTTGTAAAGGGATGTCTGTTTGTTAATATGCTTTTCTTCTTTTATTTTTAAAATGAATTTATAAAAATAAAAAACATTAGTCTTATGCCTTAATAGGCAAAGCATTAGCCCCGTACTATGTAATTCAATTTTTTACAGCCTCTGGTTCTGTTTCTTTACATTAGCAATTTTACTGGTGCTTTTCCTTTTACTCAAAGTTACATTTGCTATTCCTTGGCAAGTTTCTGCTTTTGAGAAAAACTAAGATGCTTATTCTTACATTTTGAAGTCTGTAGCCTTATGTAGTACTCTTTCATCAAATTTTGCACCATGGAATCTACAATTATAGAAGAATCTTAAACTCTCTTGTACTAAAATGAAAAGGGATATAATTTCAAATGTATCTCTATGAAAAGAATTTTGTATTTGGCAGAGAACCAGACTTTAAATTTTTTCCTCTAAGGTAAAATTACACACACACACACACTTTTATGGGAGACAAATATTTTACGTATTTAGGGCTTTTTGTTGGGTTTTTTGGTTTCCCAGGCAGACTTCTTATTTTCCTAATATATACCTCATAACAGTATTACATAAATAGCACTAAAATTTATCTGTGCCAGAATAGCATTGGGGTTAAATTAAAAATGCCAATTTTTATAAAATTCCCCACAAAAAAGCATACACTTAAAATAATATTTTGGTTGTCTTTAAGCATTAGTTATTTCCTAACATACCATTTTTGTAGGGGTCTTTTGACTCTTGAATGGAAGGTAAATTATTTTTAATAAAAGAACTGTACTAGTCCACTCTCTGTTGCTATATCAAAATACTTGAAAGTATTGGTTATGAAGAAACTAGATGAAAGTTGGACATGATAGCACATGCTTATAATGCCAGCTACTCAGGAGGCCAGTGCAAGAGAATTGCAAGTTTCAGGTCAGCCTGAACTACATAATAAGATTCATCTCATGAAAATCAAGCAGAGTATAGTTATAACTCAGTGCAAAATATAAAGACCCTAGGTTTAATCCTCTGCACCACTTACCCCTAGTAAAAGAAAAAAAAAAAGAAAGAGGAGAGAGGGAGGGCAGAAGGAGGAAGGAAGGAAGGAAGGAAGGAAGGAAGGAAGGAGAAAAAGAAAGAAAAGAGAAAGAAAGAAAGGAATAAAGAAAGAAGGAAAGAAAGAAAGAAGAAAGAAGGGAAGAAAGAAAGAAAGAAAGAAAGAAAGAAAGAAGAAAGAAGGGAAGAAAGAAAGAAAGAAAGAAAGAAAGAAAGAAAGAAAGAAAGAAAGAAAGAAAGAAAGAAAGAAAAGGATAAAGAGAGAAGGAAAGAAAGAAAGAAAGAAGGGAAGAAAGGAGGGAGAAAGGAAGGAAGGGAGATAGGGAGAAAGGCAAAGCAAAGCTATTTACACATGTGGGTATGATTTCTTTCACTTATGCATATGGTCTCTAGTTGCATTCATTTACCTATTAAAGCCTTGAGTTTCTTTCTTTATACCTGAGTAATACACCATTATATAAAAATACCCTATCTTTTTATCCATTCCTCAGTTGATGGGCATTTGGGTTGCTTCTATGATTTAGCTAATACAAATTGTGCTGCTATAAACATGGACGCACATATATCACTGTAGTATGATGTTTTTAGTTCTTCTGGAAAACTACCCAGAAGGAGAATACCTGGGTTGAATGGTACCTCTAATCCTAGTTTTCTGAGGAATCTACAGACTGATCTCCATAGTGGTTGCACCAGTTTACACTCCCACCAACAGTAGAGAAGGGCTCCTTTTCCCCCGCAACCTCACCAACGTTTATTATTGGTTGATTTCCTGAAGATAGCCATTCTTTCTGGGGTGAGAACACCATATTGTCTCACTAGTTTAAGAACCTGAAAGAGTAGCTAAAATCTAAAAGGTACAATAGATATTGTGAAAGAGAAAGAAACTGATCAAAAGGAAAGAACTGGGATGAGGGAAAAGAAAAAAAGAGAAAGAAGGGGGAAAGACAGCTAAGATAATTTTACTACTAATTTCTATTGCTATATGGAAAGGAAGAGTTAATGCTTAATTGTTTGATCAATCTTGGATGCCTATATTTGTTTAGGAGTAACCAATGTGAAGATGACAATATGTGATAAAACAACCATTGTTAATTTCCTATCACCTTGTCTGAAATGCTGTATGCTTTCATTGTTTTTGTGTTGTTTTGTTTATATCTGTGTGTATGTCAATATGTTCATTCTTTTATCTTTAAAATAAAAAAAGCAAAGCTGTCTACTTAGCTCATAGGTCTAGAGACTGAGAGGTCACAATCAAGCAGCTCCATCTGTCCTATTCTGGGTGAGAGCCCATGTATCTGCTTCCCAAAAGGACAGGGGTGCATACAAAAGGGTATATATGTCAGAAAGCTACAGAGATTCAAGGGAAGTCTTGGTCTTTTTTTACAAAATGCACTTATGGGAGCTTAGCAAGGTCCTCTGAGATCTAGATTAACCTCCTCCAAAGGTGCTGTTCCTAAGGCCCTCATTACTTCCTACTAGGTTTCATTTCTTAAGGATTCTACCCCTGCACCACCACACTGCAGAGCAAGCTACCAGCACGGGGAACTTTGAGGCACACTCTCCTCTCAGACCGCGTCCAAGCCATAATAAGAACTAAGGTCTCTCGTAACTTAATGAATTTGTAAAACTGTGTATTTTATAACAAAATATCAGATGCACTGTCATTTTTAGTTTTTTTCTGACAAATCTTAGAAGTATATAGAGAAATGTTATTTCCAAACTATATATTTAGAACCAGAGAAAGAGAATGAACAATTTCTCACCCTGTTTAAAATCAGCAGGGTGAGATGAGTTTCCACACCATTTTTTCAATGTCTTAGAGAGCACCAAAAAAAATCTAGTGGTAAAAAACAGATCTCTCCATACTTTTTCTTTTAAAAAATCTAAAAACATGATACAGTGCTAAACATAAGCCACATTCAGAGGGATAATGGAGAGGTCAGATGTAAACCTATTAACAGTGCTTTTTGTAAATCATTTTATAAAATTAAACATACTCAAAAATCTTTCCATATGAATAATCAAGACTGTGATCTCAAGACATCATTCTTCCTGACTCCTGGTACTTTAATAACAATAATCATTATAATTAATATTAAGAATGACGTTAACAAACTATAATTACTGAGCAATTACTATTAGCCTGTCAGTATGCTCTCCATTTTACAAAAGTTAGCTCATTTCATTTTTGTGACACTACCAACTAACCCACCCAAAGTCACACTCAGCTCAACTTTGGGAGCTCCAGGTTTATGGGTCAGGTCTCTCTGCCTCTTGACCACTATGTGCATGTGGAGATTTTTCTTTTGACTGATCGTGAACCCCTTCATTTACATTTCTTCTGTTTACCTCCAGACTGAGGATCCTGGTTCCCCCAGCTACCTTCAGTTAAACAAAGGTGATTCACTTTAAGTGTTTCCTAGCAAGAGAGTGCTATTTAATTCAAAATATATCTGGAAATCTGAAAGGATTTTTGAATAGAATCTTGCTCTTTGAAACCTGAAGTGTCGTTGAGTGCATTCGACAATCTCCACGGCTGGCTCAGCTGAGAACCGATGATAGCTCAAACTGCAAGACAAATATCTCTGCTCAGTTTCATGCAGGAGGGCATCCTCTGCTGCTGATCAGCAAGGCTGCATGCACAAAAAGGGAAAATAGGCTTGTTTTAAAACATATTAGCAATTAACACAAAAAGATAAATGAAAAGACCCAATAACAGGGCAGCTACCAAGATTAGAATGTGTGGAGCCAACTAAAAAACTCCCATATATTGTAGGAAAAATGCTTTGCATGGAAATAGTCATAATCCATGCTTTCTAGAAAATGAGCACCATTGATTGCTGGCCGAGTGTTTAAGATTTAGTAGTGCCAAAGAAGCAGTAAATCAGGTCCATCTGAATGCCTGACCCTACAATGCCCATATCATTCACATAATAGAGGAAAGACATTTTTGCCAATGCACAAAAGACTGGAGACCAGAAACCTTAGACATTTCCCAAGGCATCTGCACCAGTTACCATTAAAACAGAACCATTCAGACTCTGGATTCTCAGCTCATTCTTCTTTCCCCAGATGTCTTGTGTCAGGTCTGGAACATTCTAACTTTTTACCCAACAAAATTACTTCCTCCATTTTATCGATCCCTACCTGACCCTTTCATTCAATCTCTGCATCAAATCCCAGGTGATGAATATTCTGTTGGAAGCTCTTTTCTCTCTTGGCAGACGTGCCCTGAAAAAGCATCTCTGGAGGTCATAGGAGGATTGCTACCTGCGCTGTCCCTTATTTGCTCCCCCTTGGGACTATGTACAGAGGTTGAGAGCTCCAGGACACATTCTAGCATCTGCCATTTCTCTTTTTCCATGTTACTGTATTTGTTACCTACTTCTATATCAACTTGTTTGTATCTTTTATAGTCCTTGTCGCATTTTGTCTCATCATTTGTGGTCCTTTATCTGACATTTTCTGGTTTCTTTTTCATTGCATCCCAGCACCTAGCATACTGTCTGGGACATATTAGGCTCTGTAAATAACAATAGAAAAAAATAACTGTAAGTTATATATTAATGACAATATGTCAGATACTGTGCCCTCTCTGACCTGAACATTCTTTATTACAAAATGAAGCTATTATAGAATGGGTAATTATGAAACACAAATATATGATAGAAATTTTGCTTATGGCACAGTATAAAATAAATGCTTGGTTTAATAGGACTTAAAAAGAGTCTTATTTTTGAAATAATATTTAAAATTCCCTCATAATAAACTTTACCAGAACCTAGTTTCTGCATGAACATTTTCAGTATGGTTCAGAAAGAAAGACGAATCATTATTAGATGGAAACCAATATTTGCAAACACTTTCTCATTTATTTTTCACAACTACTTGGTAAAGTAAGTGATTACATCCAAATTTAAAGATTTAAGATGGGAAAACCTGAAGTTCAGAAGGTTACCTGACTTGTGGGTGATCACACTAATAAAATAGAAGTAATAGTTCTAGGTTTCAACTCCAGCTTTGACCATGAGACTCCAAAGCATCCATCCATCCATTTGTTGCAGTCTATTGCCTGTCCTGTATCAGAGAAGCACACTGCTTTATTTATGAGTTATCTGAGGTATTTTGGAGTGATGCTCTGTCAGCTTCCAGGGAGTGTTTCCACCTACACTGGGGGATAATTTATGCACTGGCATTTGTGGCCCTATTGTTTTTGAGTAGAGTGCAGATTGCCTTGGTACATCCGATAGAAGCAAGTTTTCTTTTAATAGCTGACTGATTTGTCACTTATTCAAATTCCCCTGGGTGTCATAAGGGGGGTAGATGAGCACTTTATTTAAAATATGAAAAACAATGGTTGCTGTTTCTGCAACTTTATAGTTTACTGGAGGATAATATTGACTTTCCCTGGTTTTGTACCAAAAAGAACTGGCTCAAAAGATATATTTAGGAAATTGAAATAGCTGAGACTTATACTGAGAAGGAACAATTTGGCATGTGAATAGGAATGGTAGTGAATCATTTTGGAGACACATTGCAGCTATAGGCCTCATGAGAAATGGTCATTGCCACAATCACAAACACGTTTATGCCATTAGGGTATGGAGGAAATGAGACATTTTTCTTCACTAATGCTTTTAGCCAAGTGTCTGATTCATAATGCCCATTCTTTTCCTTTTCCAGGTCACCCTCCAAAGAATCACTGACTCTATTCTGTTTCCACTTCTAGTAAGGAAAAAGTAAGTTCCTTATTGGAATTTATTCCTTTAGTACATGATTTCTTTTAAAAACATAAGGAGTACTTAATTGCCTTATTGTTTATTTTTGTTAAAAAATAATAGTGAACACCTCCAGAGATAAAATAAAGTAATAAAATAAAGCAAAACATAATTTCAGATTAAATGAGAAAAGTGGAAATCATGAAGTAAACTCTTCATTTTCTTAAATATCAAATATCTTCATTTAAAATAAAAGACTGTATAATAGACAAGGACTAGTAATAACCCAGAGAGGGAAATTATGTTTCATGTTGATGTAATAAGACAATTTTAAATAACTTTAATTTTTTAAGAAAATCTAAGAAGGTAGTAGACACAGCTAATATGTTCCACTGTAGAAACGCACTGTCAATTACCTGGACCTGATTATATGATCCAGGACTACTTTCTCAGTGCTTTCAGGGCCACACGAACTACTTGGAAAAATAACCAAAATAAAGTCCTTGCTCAGTATCAAAGGAACCGTTCAACTCTGCACAAATTATGTAAACTCTCTGGATCTGAGTTCTCTCTCTTTGTGTAGGGAAAGGACACAATAACACTATCAATGTCATCTTCTAGCCATACAGTAATGTTTTCACTTCTTTTGTAGATTTAAATTTTAGTCACTGAAAATGCAGAGGACTCATTTCAACAAATGTATTGAACATGAACTTATGCCAAGCACCATGAAAGGTGCAAAGTGACAATAGTGAATGCTTCTACTTCACTAGCAATTTGCCACCCCAGTCTCCAAGCTGAGACCTGTTCTCTGTGATATCTGAACCCAAGATGTGAGAATATACAGTTAGTTTCTTTCCTTCAGAATGTTAGCACTAGCTATTAAAGCAACAGTGAAACTTTGATCTAAATATATAACACTTTGTTGGTTCTCCAAATAATAACACATATCTAGTTTTATTCATCTACTTTACTTATTCATTGACGTGAATAGGGAGAGGTCATTATATAGGTGCCTATCAGGTTTTAGAAGATTTCTTTAAATGAAAGATAAGCACAAGATACCTGGGTCTCAGGGTGAAAAGAAGGTTGCAAGTTGCTATTCTTGATAAAGCAATGTGAATCTGAGATAATTCACTCACACTGAATTCCTTTTAAAAATTTTAAATCCCTTTAAAAGAGACAAAATGCAGTAACTGCCAATCTCCTGCATTTGCATTTATCAAATCAACTTATCTAATTCGAGATAACATCATAATAGAATATTGTCAGAGGATTCATGTCTCCTGCCTGGAAAATAAATGATTTTCCCATTAGATAGCAAGGTGAAATAGCCCCTAATGAGGCTCCAATCCACTGACATGATGTCTGGGAGTGACTGCCCCTGGAGATTTAAGAATCTCTATCATTTTGAAATTTCCTCTGGAATAGCTGTGGGTAGTTTAGGTACGTAACCTGCAATATACATGCTGAATCCCAAAGCACAAGTAAATGACTTGCACAAAATGGGACACATAAGGGCTGGAGTAAACATTACTATAAAATTCCCATCCAAACCGCAGCCACAGGCAGCCACAGCAGCTTACTGACAATAAAGGGAGCAACAAGATGTGTAATGCTGTCATCCAAACCCCTAGACACGGCTCCTGTGGATGCCTTTGTCTCCTCCCTGCAGGATATTAGATGTAACCCTATGACAAAACAGTTTTAGTTTAATTGAGATCTTTTATTGAGTGTTTCCTCTCTACACCATCCAAAACTGAGATGCAGTGCGATGAGAACATGTACATCCTTCCCAATTTTGGAAAATGTGGTTCAGAAACTCCTGTGCTTAGTAGCTAAGTGACTTTGGACAGAATTGGTTCACTCACTACCTTGAAATTCAGGGCTTTATTTAATCTGTAAAGTGAAAATAATTTGGCAATCACTTAATTATTTTACTTTCTTCTTTTTAAGTGTTTGAGACAATATGAAGCATCAAATCAGTGCTTCTCAATTTCTTAATGACATTCAAAGAGCAGGATCACGGTGTGCGGGGGTTTGGTTTGTATATTTGGATATTAGATAACACTCAAAATACTCAAATTATGCCTCAATGTTTTCTAGTATCTGGATAAGTGACTTTGACTGCATAGGCTCAAATGGAAAATTTAGGCTGAGGAATTCAGAAGTAGAAAAAGAAATAATAATGCAGATTCTGGAGCATTTGGAAAGGGATAAAGAATGTCAAAAGGATGAATGGAGACTTAGGAAAGAAGGTCAAGGACTTCAGTTTCTATAAAGATCTTGGACTTTGAAATATTTTAAGTATTGTGTTGATTTACAGTTTGTAAAAGGAATTTGGAGGCTGTACTCAGGATAATAACTGAACAGAACTAAATGGCAGTGACAGTAACCCTAATTTTTCACCAGCCCTATATTGGAAAAATACTGGAGCAAGTATGGAAGAGAATTCTGGAGAACCCAGAACATAGATATGGTTCTCCTTTTACAGATGGCAGGAGTAGCCCTGTACTCCACCCCAAACTATATGCATTTATCTTTTGTGAAAAACAATCAATGAAACTAGATCAAGGTTAGCAGGAGAAATAGTGACCAGAGTAAAAGTGATTAACGGTGTGGGAGCCAGGCCAAGCCTGCGGTGCTACAGATCAGCAAGAGCCCTATTCACTGCGAAATGACAATGATTATAGCATAAAATTTGATGTCCAGGGAAAGTTGGAAAGTGCATTGGCAGGTAAGTTAAGGATGATGATATTTTGGAAAACTAAGTTTCCTATAATAAAGATGATCACAGATTGGATAAATAGATACTGTTTTTTAATTTAAGGAACAGATAACTGCATAAGTTACATAAACCATTATGTGTCTGTCCTTTACAGATTCCTCACTCTGAGCAAACAAAAACAGCCACCAAAAAAACTAAACAGGTGTTTAAATATTTTATCACACTTAGTATATTTGAGCCAAAATATTGTTTTTCATCGTCAATGCATCCAGGATGATTCTGCCCTACTGCTTAAAACTCTCTGCCCTACATTATGTCAAGTCCTTAAAAAGGACTTCTATACAAACCCCTCCATCATCAACAGGAGATTGCTCATAATATCCATGTACCACCCACAGCTAAATTTTTTGTCTTTGTCTACACTGCTATCAATGCCTTTATGAATCCTAACCTTCACTTAGTTACCCTTCTCATCTCTACCTATCACTGACTGGTTTTATGGCCATTGGGAAGGTAGTTGACCTTCATAAACCTCAATTTGATGATATTCAAATTGAAGATTCATTGTTTCATTTATTTATGTTTATACAAATATTTCTGTTCTCTTCCATAAATAAAATATATAAATATCCTTGCTATCATGGAGTCTACTTGATAGTGGAATATTACAAACAATAACAATACAAATGAAACATAAAATGAAGATCAGATATCCATAATCTCTTCAAAATAAAATAAAGCATTATAAATGGCTAGAAGTTTACACATGCAGGTCTGATTTATTTCACTTGTGAGTATGGTCTTTAATTGCATCCATTTACCTACAAAAGCCTTGAGTATATCTTTCTTTATAGATGAGTAATACTCCATTGTATGAAAATACCAGCACATTTTTATCCATTTCTCAGTTGATGGGCATTTGGGTTGTTTCCAAGATTTAGCTATTACAAATTGCATTGCTATAAACCTAGGTGCATATATATTGCTGCTACATGATGTTTTCAGTTTTTCTCAAAAAATATGCAGAAGGAGAATAGTTGGGTTGAATAAGACCTCTAATTCTAGTTTTCTGAAGAATCTCCACACTGATTTCCACAATGGTTGCACCACTCTACACTCCCACCAAAGAAGAAAGAAAGAAAGGAGAAAGGGAATATATATATATTAATGTTTAATTGTTTGATAAATCTTGCATGCCTACATCCGGTTATCTGAGTAAGCAATTTGAAGGTAACAATATGTAATACAACAACCATTGTTAATTTCCTATCATCTTGATTTGAAATTCTGTATCATTTTTATTGTTTTTGTGTTGCTTGGCTTTTATTCTTTTATCTTTAAAATTTAAAAATAAGGCTCGAAGTATCAAGGAGAAGCATCACAAATATCATCACGTATGTGAGTGAAGATCTGAAAGAGAAGAGAAGGTGAGTTCTTTAAGATCTTGAGACAAGCATGTCTGGCTTAGAGAAGAAAAGGTACGTAAGTTTTGAGGGAGAGACAGAGCATGTGCAGAATGAGAAGCCAGGAAAGGAAGAGGAAGAACAGTAGAAAAGAAACAGAAGTCACACTGTATAGGGATTTGGATTTTATTGTACATAATGTAAGATGCTGTTGGAAGGCTTTGACTCTATACATCTAAAAGTATTTAAGTGACTAATAAATTGAAGGAGGTTAAGGGCAGAAGGAGGAAGACCAGTGAAAAGGTCAATTTTACAATCCGAAGTACAGTGATGGTGACTTGGAATAGGGATGTAATAATTAAGAAAGAATTGATCAGATTTTCAATACAGATAAAATGTACCATTAATCATTTATTGAAAGAATACATGTGCATGTAAGAGAAAAAAGAGTTGAGAAAAATAAACTTTGATTCTGAGGAATCATGAGAATAAAATACAATTAAGTGACATAGGAAGGGAAAGAGTAAAAATAACACTTTTAAAAAGAAACATCTGGATTCTTACCAGGCAACCCCTTACTACATCAAGTGGTAGTTCCATTGCATGAGTCTACAGCTCATGGAAGAGGTCAGGGCTACATATCCAATTTGGGGACATATCAGTATGTTTTAAACCATAAGACTGCATACAAGTTCTAGGAGAGTAAGTATAAAACAATGAGCAAAAGAAACAAGAATTATGCTAGTGTCCCACCAATATTTAGAAACAAACTGTAGCATAGGTAAAAAGTAAATATAGGACAACTACAGAGAAACAGATACAACTGGGGCTAAATGATATTAAAATTTTTTGAAAGTTTTACTGTATTAATTAAAAATAGGTAATGATGTGTTAAGAATGCATATTATATTCCCTAGAGCCTCCACAAAAGTAAAAATAATACGGTATAATAAAAGGTCAATAGGAATTGTAAAATGGAGTACTGAAATGTTGCTCAATTCAAACATATACAAAAAAACCAAAAAGGTAGGACACATAAAAATAGCAAAAATGGTAGATTTATATCAGACAAAGGGGACTTCAAGATGAAAAATAATGATCTTCTTACTCTCTTATAAGAGTTAATATGGCTCAAACATGTTGAAAAGCTGTTTGGCACCCCTAAACCCAGCTATTGGGAGGCTAAAGCAGGAACACCACAAACCTGAGATCAGCCTGAGGAATTTAGCAAAAGCCTCTCTCTAACAGGGCTGCGGGGCTGAGGGTGCTGCTCAGAGTTAATATCCTGGGTTAAATCCTTAGTACACCGAAACAAACAAACTGGCTGGGTTCCTGTAAAGTTAAACATAATTCACACAGAAACCCAGAAAATCTATAATGACACATTTACCCAGAGAAATGAAAACAGGTGCCTATACAAAAACTTCCTTAAGAATGCCATTTGCTGCCCCATTCATAAAAGTTAAATCCGAAAAAAATTCAAATCTCATGCAAAAATAAGAGACATTCCACCAGCATACAGTGGAATATAAAACAAGAGAGAATGAACTACTGTTATATGCACCAACATGGATAGATCTCAAAAGTAAATATTTCATTAGACAAAAATTGGTGTATAGAAGGCTACATTTTAATTACTGCCCCACCCCATGCCCTAGTTTCACATTTTGGAGGGATTTTAAGGCATACAATATATTTTTATCATGTTCATCCCTCTTTACCTGTCCTTAGCCCCTGCTTATTCTCCCTCTCCTCTTGTCTAATAATGGTCTCCCTTGAGGATTACTCAACCATAAAAATGAGATGAAATTGTGTCTTATATGGCATATATATTTGTCAAAAGTTATTCAGTATCATTATTTGTATGTAAAAATTATATCAATATAGTTAGTATTTAAAAGTTATAAACATAAGGGGCTGGGGATTTAGCTCAGCGGCAAAGTGCCTGCCTGGCAAGCGCAAGGCACGGGTTCCCGGTACCGGAGAAAAACCAAAAAAAAATAAAAAATAAAAAATAAAAAAATAAAAAAATAAAAATAAAAGTTATAAACGTAAACAAATATTAGCAAAGAGGAAATAGTCAATGAGGTAGGAGGAAATGGTATTATGATGTCCAAGGATCCAAGTGAGGAACATATTTCAAGATTGTACTGAACAGATGACAGAATCTTCAGAAACGGTCTACTCTGATAAATGCTAGCGACAGTCCGTTGGCCGTTGGACATAACACAGTAGAAATCGTTAATGACTGGTACAAACAATTTAGGTGAAGTACAGGCCTCTAATTCTTAACAAAACTTCAAAAATGAATTAGAAAACAACTATAGGTTTTTAAGTAGCTGCTGTTGAGCACAAAAAAAGATAAGTAAGTTACAAGAGGAGAAGAGAGTTCAGCTGAAAGAGAAGTTCTTTACTCAAATGAGAGGAATAATTGCATGTAGTTCTGCAGATGGAAGGAACCAATAAAAAGGAAACTGGAAAACTGGTAATAGAGCAAAGGCTGAACAAACTTCTAAGCCATGTTTTCAAGTGGGTAGCTGGTAATAAAATCGAGAGAAATGATTATAGGCCAATAACGTTTAACCCTAAGGTGAAGGATGTGTGTATGCTCAGGTCTGTACACACAAGTGAAAATCAAATTCAGTACTGTAATGAATTTTGTTTAACATAGTTTAAAAGCACATATTTCTCTAAACATCAGGGCTTTTTTTTTTAGTAGTGCATTAGGACCAAAGGCCCGGCACACGCTAGGTCTGTGCTCTACCAGGGACTTACATCCATAGCCCTTTTTATACTTTATTTAGAACAAGATCTTACTAAATTGCCCAGACTAAATGGCTGGACTTGAAATTACAGGCCTCTTGCCTCAGCTTCCTAGGTAGCTGGACTAACAGGATGTGCCACCATGTCTTGTCATATCAGTCAGCTATTTTACTACCAGTTAATAATCAGCTCATGCTCCAATCTTTCCCTTCTAAGTTGCTCCAAATTTGTCATTTTAGGACACAATGAGCTCATTTCTCTCTATAGTTACATGTAATGTATATGAATAAGATATAATTTTACATTATGCCATATTTTGTTTGTTTCTCTTTCTCCAGCTGAGACAATGACTTATTAATTTATATCTATGATGCAAGACAAAGAGCTTGTCCATGTAATATCCCTGATAAATGTCTGGAAAATGAATAAGCCACTGCCTTCTCCTCTAGCATGCCTCTATTAACAACCCTGTGTCTCACCATGTCTTGGAAGGCTCTAAATCCCACTGGAGTCATGTTATTCATCATGAAATAGCTAGAGCAGCATCAGTATCCTAGTAGATTTTCAAAGTGTGGTTCCCTGAACGGCAACAGCAGCACCTCCTGGGAAACCCGAAGAACTACAAATGCTTGGCCCTGACCCAAGCCCACTGAATCAGAACGTGTCAGTGCGCATCCCAGCAAGGTGTGACTTAACTCTGCATATACTGACATACACTGCAGTTCAAGCTTCACAGCTGTAACCCATATTCTTGGCTTTTAATTCCTTGGAAGGGAAGGATCCAAGAAAATACCTGATTATGATTTGATACTTAAATAGAGATTTCATGTTTTCTTTCTTTTTATTTAGGAAACATAAGATTATAATTCCTTCCTCCAGTGCTCTTTAAAAGCGTTCTTCACCCAAAGACAAATACAACTTAAAATGTTGGAGGTCTTTATGACTTCTGGGAGACAGGGAGTGAAAAATGCTTTCTCAATTTCTAAAGACATAGACAGGATATTTCTAAATAAAGAACCTCTTTACTTGGAGGAGAGAAAACGAAAGGTACAGAAAGCTGACAGCTTCTACAAGAAAATCTTAGGTGTCTTCAACTCTGGGGAGTTCCCGGCTCCCTGGAAGAACTGAGATGACACTCTGACTCTGCAGAGTGCTTGGGGAGCTTGAAAAAGAACAAGGATAGGTGAGTATAATATACAAAAAAATCCCTAACCTTTCAAATTGGTTTTACCCCTGATATAATTTCATATAGGATATTTCACTCTCTTAGAATTCTTTTTGTGTCTGAAAAATAAAGATATATGATGTCTGCTATATATTAAAATAGGACACAAATTATTACATACTAATCTTAAAGTTGTAGAGTTCCGTTCCATGTGTTTCTATCCAAAGATAATGATGCTCCACACTATCAGTATTGCTCTTTTGTTCACGCCGGCTGAGAATCACTGGATCCTGTATCTTTAAGGTCCCTGTAACTCTAGCATGCCATAGCTATTGCATAGCCATGAAATATATTCTCCAAAGATATGATAATGATGATGGCATATGATAATAAATTCACTACCTGCACATTTACTGTCTCTGTTGGTACAAGCATACACTTACATATTCTTTAAAACAAATTTTATTTTAAAAATCAATCTTAAAATAATAAAGAAGTGCTATGGTTTGTGACCGGATGTCTCCCCAAAGCCTCATACACTTATGGGGTGGGCTTCTAGAGTTTATGATTGATCCATGGTCTAATGCTGAGATTATGAGTGTGAGTGCTATACCCACCCTGGGGCGGATACTTTGCATAAGTAAGGGAGAGAAAGAGGCTGCTTGCTGCCACTCCTCCCTTTTGCTGTTGCTGCTTCTGCTGTTTTCCAAGGCCATGAACTGCTGCCCTCTGCCCTGTGCCACTCTGCCTTGGAGGCAGCCAAGTATGAACTGAAACTTCTACAAACTGTGAGCTAAGTAAACCTTTCCTTCCTTAATTTTAGGTGTTGGGTATTCTGTCCCAGCAGTGAGAGAAAAGTAACCAAGACAAGAAGTTCTAGTCAAAACTGAATATAACAGAGTAAAATTACAAGACTGCATCCAAGACAAAAGTATAGACAATATTATGTCTCTAAACATCTCAGACTCCGGTTTTGTAAATTACAGTACAAACTGGAAATTTTTTCTATGAAAGATAAATGAGATTACCACATGTATTGGCTTAACAAACTGTCAAAAATTAGATGTTGTAAAACAATGTTCACTTGTTACCACACAGTTCAAGTTATGAGGCCTCGTGGCTAAACTGGATTCTTACTGTAGGATTTCACAAGGGATCAAAGGGTTGGCTACACTAGGATTTTATTTGAAAGATTTGAGGAATAATATACTTACAAGTACAAGTTTTTGGCAGAACGCAGTTCCTTGTTGTTATAAGAGTGGGGACCCTTTACTACGGATGGTCAGCCTTGAGGGACTGTCTGCTACAAAATGCCCCCAGGATTCCTTGACATGTGGCCTCTCCCATCTTCAAAGCTGAGAAAGGTACCTTAACTTTTCCTTTATTGTGAATCTCTGAATTTACCTATGCCACCAGTTGTTAACACTGCTCTGCTTCTAGAAAGTGCTCCTGGAATATTAATATGTCATTGAGATAGTTATATCTTTTATCATAAATGGTAATGTAATCATGAGACAGTATGGCATCCTGTCCATGGGCTGCATCTTCACTCTAAGAAAAGGTTTACCAAAGAGTCATTTTTAGAATTCTGGCTGTCTCCCTGATCCTGTGACATAAAGCACAAGCTCTGTTCTATGTAAAAGAGAGAAAAGACAGTTTAAGAAGCAATGATGCCACAACCAGGAGAACAGGGGAGGCACGTGAGTGATGGAGGAGAATGTGCAGAATTGCTGGAAAAACAAAACAGCAGTCTTATCTTCCCTGCACCAGATTTTCCCCCTGCTTTTAGCCAGGGTTCTCATGTTCTCTTACTTTTATTCCATCAAAGACTCCAGGTACAGACCTGGTTGTTCTGGCAGTCACATATGTTAAAATACTGATGTCAGTCAAACCATTATTTCTGTGGAAAATTTCAATCTTATCTTTAATCATGCAAAGAGAAGTTTTTCCCAAGCTGATCTTCTGGGGTTTCAGAATAAAGAAAAGCAGTTCAGCCAGGGGGGAGGTACATTTCAGTGCTTCTGAAATTTCACCACGAGAAAACTCACAGAAGTCACCAAGATGCTTAGATATAAAATTAGCTTTAAATATCAGTTGGTATTAAAAGCCTTCTCTCCAAATTTGGTGAAAATCACTTGGGCCTCTCTTTCTGGTGAAATATATTAACTGGAACATAGGCATGGGTATCCAAGTGTGTTCTTATTGCTTTTAGCAGCTCTCGACCAATCAGATACAAATGTCAGGTTGTACTTGGAGAGGCTCAGAGCTAAAGTCAGAAGGCTGAAGTTTAAGAAAAATGGACTTTTTGCAGCTCCCAGACTCACTATTCTGGGCTATGAGCTCATTCCAACATAACTGAGTCCTAGAATTCATCACCTTCCAAATGCTAAAGTAAAGTCAGGAAAATGTCATCAAGTTGTTAACCATTATTATCTATTAAAGTAGCACTACGGAAGACGGGGAAATCACCTAATAAAGACAATCTTTCTTCTTAATATCACTGAGAACTGTCAAGTCTCCAATAAATTATAATGGACTCAACTTAAAACTAGTGACCTGCATATTATCTTTCTTATCTCAGCAAGTAACCAACATGAGACTTGCCAATTAGGAGTGGAGAATGTCAAGGTTAAACGTTTCCCAAAGGTTCAGATGTCTACTTGTTAAGTTTAAGGCACTTGAGGAATATGTTTATTTGAGTTGTGCCAAGTGGACTTTCTGTTTCTAAAAAAGGATAGATTTTAGAATGAATTCTTACAGGACACAGCTGTACAACAATATTAGGTTAAATGAGCTGTTGGAAAACAGCAAATGAGATCCTCAAAGTGCTCCTGTTTTAAGCAGTGAAATCTTTTTCAAGGTTTCTTTCCAAGGCACAGTTTCTTTGTCTAAAAAGTACAAGTAATAACATTTCATAAATGACTACTTTGAAAATTAAATTAAAAGTTAGTAATATGTTGCCAATACATAGAACATGATGGTGAAAAATCAAAGCTATTACTGAGAGATCTATTTTATATATTGTCCATTCACTTCTTTAACAAATATTTAATGATCATCTATTTTATAACAACAATAAAGTAGACAATAAGTTAACAATAAATAGAACAGGGAGGCATAGCGTCCTCTCACAAGAAATCTCATGTTAGATAAGAACAAACAAGGAACTATAATACAGTTATTTACTAGGAGAATATGAGGTTTAATGGATACATAAAGCAGAGATGCTTGATATGCAATGGTCTGTAGGTCTGAAAACTCAAGAAAGTCTGTTTAAAGAAAATAACACCAGAATTGCATTTTGAGTGATAGGGAGAAATAAACAGTGAAGCAATGCTGGGAAATACTCAGAGCAGAAGACAGAGAGTGCACAAAATCTTGAGAACAGAAAGCAATGCATACACCCATGGGTGAGAAAAATTCAGAATGATAAAGTATAGGGATGAAAGAGACCAGTGAGCAATGCCTTCACTGCCTCTATCCCAGTATGATACTGGGAATCTTGGGTAAGGTACAGTGAGGGGAAGCAGATTAGAATTCTAAATCCTTCCACTCTCAAGCTATCTCCAAACAATAGTAAATCAGTGACAATAAGCCTATGCAAAAGTAGTGACAGTGTCCTTTGCTATTTGGAACACAAGGAAGCACAAGGTACTTGAACCAAGGATTGAAAAGAAAAGCACAGATATTATGAGATGATAACAAAAAGGTAAAATACAGAAAATGAATAATAGAAAGTGAATCATCAGAAGAGTTTCAAACAGAAGCTACCTGTTGTCTTTGCTCAGACCTGGATATCCTGTGTCCCTCTCCTTTTTACCTGATGGGCACTGACATCTGTGTACCTGGTTTCAATGACTTCTACTCTACACAATTTTGTCCAACCCCTGTCAGAAAAACTACTCCCTCTTCCAGTGTTCTCTTAGCTAATTTTATTTATCTCAGTAGAGGTAGTTTTGCATTCCCTTTATTATATGGTGTGGAATATTTCCAGTACAAAATGAACTTTCTGAGGGCAAAGTAAAAATCCCTATACAACTATGCATCTCTAGTATGGTTCCATAATTATTCTTTGGTGATATTAAACTAAAGGACCTATCCTTTACGTTTCCATGTTGTGCAAGTCTAGAGCACACACAGATGGATATATCATCGATGCAAAAGGGCACAGGAAAGATTGTGGGAATCTTCCCAGCAGTCTGGAGTCAAAGATTGTGCTATTTTCCAAAAGGAGTTTGATAACTTACTGCTGGGGATTTGAAGTATAGTTATCTGTAGAAATAGTTGTATGGGAGAAATAGTTTATCAGGAAAGGCTCTGACATAGATAACACTATAGAAACAGAGGATGAATAAATGCCAGTCCCTTAAACTCATTAAAAGCATGACTTGTGTTCTCTTCTAAGAGACACAGCAATTTAGAAGTGATTTTTTGTTTGCTTTTTGTTTTAGTTTTTCCTAAATCACATGACTTTTCACTTGAGCCTAGAGATGCCCAGTAGGTAACTAAAACTAGAATAAAAATTGGTCATCATTTTGAAACACTGTTGAGTCAAATCCTCCTCAGCTCTGAGTATATACATGCTCGTTCTTTAGGGTGTGTTTGTCTAAAAGAGAGTAAAACAAGACTTATCAGCCCTAACTTTACCTAGTCTGTCTCATCAACCTTCAAGCCTAAGACACCAGGATAAGAGTTCACAAGGACATTCAGCAGCACCAAGAATTCCCTATTGCCATAAATATATAGTCACCTTGGAATCTAGCAGAAGCTCACAACACTACTAATTGCTTCTCAAATCATGAGGAT
This sequence comes from Chinchilla lanigera, assembly GCF_000276665.1. Classification (NCBI taxonomy): domain Eukaryota; kingdom Metazoa; phylum Chordata; class Mammalia; order Rodentia; family Chinchillidae; genus Chinchilla; species Chinchilla lanigera. The sequence continues at coordinate 5,839,181 of NW_004955438.1, read as the reverse complement.
TTATCTCATATGAACCAAGTTGCTGCCCTTCAAGTCAAGAGGATTCCCCCAGCACCATGAATCCAGGACAGATGGTTGATCATACGCCAACCCACCAAAGCACCCTATGAAACTGGTCTCTGTTTTTATATGAATGGGTGAGTCTGATCATCTTCATCAGAATATACTCCATCTACCTACTCAGGCTGGAATCATTTTCCAACATTCTCTTACTTTGCAATTAAACTTTTGCTTGTAAATTGATACTGTCACTTTAATTTCAGTAATCATTAAAGTAAAAACATACCAGCTGGAAATAGCCTTATAAACATAATTTACTAAAAACAATTTCATAATAATATCTGTGGAAAAACAAATGGAGATATTGCAAATAATTCTCATGGACCCTCAAATGTTCCCTGCACTAACAAGAAAGTTTCAATCTTTGAACGAGAAAATATGAGCACATTTTCCTCTTCATCCATATTGACTAGATTCTAGTACACAACTTTCTGAACCAAAATAAGAATAGCTGGTATTCCCCAAGATGTGGTAAACAGAATATTTGAAATTCAATGATTTATGCTTACAATGGAGCTTCCCAGGAAAAGATAAGAGATGAGGAGGAGGAGCATAGTGAATCAGCCTGGTGGGAATAATAGGGACTGTTTTTCAAGGGATGACAAAGATTAGTTATTGAGTCAAAAGCTTCTTACAAATATTATGATGGCCTGTGAAGGTTGGTCCCTGTATTAGAAATGATGGCTTTGGCTCCCAATGGAGATAAACACCTATTAGTTATTGGTACCCAGACCTCAGAGCGACTAGCTCCCTTAGATAGGGACCATAATCTCGTATCTCTTTCTGCCCCTGTGATAAGGTGGTGCGGACTTCACTGAAAGACAGCTGTAAACGTCCTTGTAAGGCATAGAAAGTAGAAGTCCTTTGCTTATAAAAGGTGAAAGCTTACAGATCAGGTACAATCAAGGGAACACCTAGCAATTCCTTCTACACCTTCCTAATTGTCTTCCCTTTTAAACTTGCCCATCCTAGTTTTTCCCCAATAGTTTAGAAAGCACTTACTAGATGGGAGAATATTCTGGTAGAAAATTCATCTTACAGATTTTATAGCAGTAAATTTCATCTACATTAAAGGAAATCACAACTGGTCAGTTCATTCCTAAAGGGACAAAAATAGCCTGAAAAGAAATGCAGATAAGGACCCAAGCCTTAACAGTTTGGCTTTGATGAAAACCCCAAGGTCTAATACAAAAAACATTAAAACAGCTCCCACGGTGCTCTCCAGCTTACTGGACCGCAGATGCTTGTGGTGCATACTTGGTTGGCTAAGCAATTGCTGAAATTGAATGCAAGATGACTGCAAATGCTGTGCAAGCTCACATAAAATTCTTTGAAAATACAACTTATAGCTAAATAAAGCAGCTGCTCTGGTGATAAAGGCACCACCTAGGCAGCTACTCCAAACCACAACTTACTAGGAGCCAAGGTGGAAAAATCAATTACTCTTCGTGCGGCAATATTTATCTAAACAAGCATATGGTCGGTAGATTCCTTTTACTACTATATTTATGAATTCATCTACTGCTCTATTTTTTCACGTTCACTGGCCCATTACCAGTGAGGTTTCATCTCCACAGATAATCTTATTTTAAATGAGTGATTCCGAACTTGTAAAAAGAGGCAACATTCAGAAAAACTTCTCAAGCTTTGCGGATATCCCTCCTATGTTGTATATTTGTAGTTTAACCAAATTGAAGGATGCTATTTCTGATGTATCTTGGCTCTGTTCCACTTCCTTACTTAGATATAAACTTCTTTCACTCTATGTCTCTCTTTTCTTTTTTGTGCTATTGGGGTGCAACCCAGGGCCTTCACACTAAGCTACATCCCTAGCCTTTCTTTACCATTCATTTTTGAGACAGAGTCTCAATAATCACTAAATTCTCCATGCTGGGCTCAAATTTGGGGTCCTCCTCCTTTATTTTCTCAGAGTGGGATTACAGGCATGGTTCAGCCCTTCTAATTTCTTCATCTTTTTGTCCCTTTATTACTTAATTTTGATTCCCTCTTCAGTCCTTCTTTCTGGAGGCCCTTGCACTCAGCCAGTGGTGGAGAGGGTAGGCTCCTTCTTTCAAAGTCGCTGTGCCAACATGGACCTACTTCAATATGCTGTCAGTGTGCATGTGGGCTGTTTCTACTTCATGATATGTGGGGATTCTCATAGCAACTGACAAGAATTCTGTGCTTGACTAAACTTAATGTAGGCTTCTTGGTTCAACTATATACTGTTTTGTAGATGCCAGTTTTAGCAAGAACTTTGTTAAGGTGTTTAGCCAGAATACTCTAGCCCAAACCTTCCAGCCTGGATTTTTTAACAGGTATTTCATCCTCCACATCCCCCAGGTAGTGACTGAGTGGCTGAGCTTTCTTCAGCAAAAAACCTTGTTAGGTGGTTTAGCCAGAATTCCTCTAACTTTCTTCTTCTTTGTTTTGTGCCGCTATCAAAGAAAACCACAGACTAGGTAATTTATAAATAATAAAAGTTTGTTTATTAGCTTCACAGTTCTGGAGGCCAGGAAGTCTAAGTGAATGACACTGGCAGCTAGTAAAGGCATTCATGCTAAATCAGCCCATGGTGGAAGCCATCAGTGAGCACAAACTTACTGGCTGAAGTCAAAGTTGAAGGCTGTCCTCCCAAAGAGGACAACTCCACCCCTCCTGCCCATGGCATTAAGCTCACTGAGTCTTATCAGTGAATTTCAGGACACCTCGGAAAGAGGCATACATAAATGTGTTAATTAGAATGAAAAGGATATGCACTCAGAAAAGAATGTGGCCACGTAAGTGTTGAGGCACTTTGGGTCTTCGACTGGGGATATTTATTTGGTTTGGCAGTACTGAAGAAAGAAGGTACAACATGATTAAAACTAGCTGGGAAAATAGGCATAACCTGTTAACTTCAAACTCCCAGGACACTGCGCAGAACAGTTCCCCAAGTCTCACGTGTCAGTTTCACCCAAGAACTTGAGCAGGTTTTCACATGGGTGGCCAAGCCCTGTTGTGAGCTCAGGCGTGGGAGATACAAAAAGGAAGGTGACCACTGTGCTTTTGCTATTATGTTTCTTCACAGTAGCTCACTCTTGTCTACTTTTACTTGGCCCACACTTGCTCTGAAGAACCTGTTTCTTTTCCTACCTTTAATAAATGTAAAACTATGCTAGAGTCTGTGTTTGCCTTGACCAATTGTTTGCTCAGGGTAGAAAGAACATATAAACACCTCTAGAAAGGGACTCCAGTGCCCCAAACCATGATAACAGCATCTTTAAGATGGACAATTTAAGATGTGAATTCATTGTGGCTATCAGGTGCTCAGTAGTGGGCTAGGTTAAATTGGAATCCATTTGCATGTGCTTGAAGTTTAGACATATGGTACCCAACTAATAGTGCTATTTCACTGAGGGTGAAAATCTGTGGAATTTGTGAATTTATACTATTGAAAGAAAGGCACAGGGCAAATTTACAAACTTATTGTGTCCGTAAAACTCTTAGGAATTTGGGAATGAGGAACTTAGTGAGGGAAAACAGGCATGGGGTGAAAAGGCACTGTAACGCTGGGTGACTTTGTGTCTTGAAGCTGTAGTTTTCATAAAATGATTATTATCAAGTTACAGTTTACTTGTCTCCATCCTGTATTTTCTTTCTTATTTTTTTCTAACCCACTTCAAAGTGAGACAAGCAGGACAGGGTTAAATATTTCAGTTGCACCAAGAACTCACTTCTAAGATAACTACCACTCTCATTCTGAAATAATGACATGACTAACTCACCTCTAAAGTTCCCACCTCTCAAAACCACTACAATGGAAATTAGATTTCAACATGAATTTTTGAAGGGACAATTGAAACACAGCATTACTGATATTTGCTGTGAGGAATTTCCATCTGTGGAACTGTGGTACTATATTTCAGATCGAATCTATTCTCTCTCTCTCACTAGAAAATATAATTGCCATAATCCTTATTCCTATTACCATGGTCCTGATTGAAGTTTGTCAGCTCTACCAGATGCTACTTTAAAAATTTCATTGAATAATTTTTCTTTAGAAGTAACTTTTTGTCTAAATTTTTTAAAGTATCGCCTATGTTCTTTTTCTTTTTTTTTTTTTTGCTTTTGCTTTACTTTGTTGTGATGTCTAGCTGTTCTACTAGTTTTTATAAGGCAATGAAGAGAAATGGGAAGAAAATGAAAACTATTCTACCACTGTTATCGAGAATCCTCTCCCCACTTCCTCTCTGTACTTCCTACCATCCATTCTCAGAATAGTTTGAGATCTTTAAAAATAAGTAAATGAAATGAAGCTTATACTACTCTCTTGCTTTGCTTCTTCAAAAGCTCCCTTTCACATTTAGACCCCAAAACATTCATACACATGCAAACATTTTTTAAGCACAAAAGTATTTCTACAGACTATAAAACCATCCATGAGCTAACCTTTAGTTACACTTCAAGCCCTACTCATTGTACTTCTCGCTACACAAGTCGCATTGCCTCTGGCTCCAGGACATTATACATAGTATAGCTCTTTTGGGTAAGGTTCTCCTGGTATACAGCATAAAATGTTTCCTTTACCCTTTTGGATTGTGTAGCTAGAACTGCTAATCAGGTCAACAAAAGGCAAATTAATAGAAAAGTCATGCAAACTTAATTGTTGATTTTAGCTTTATGTGTTTGAGAAAGGAGTAGAAAACCAAAAGAAGTAGATGAAAAATTGTATACCGCTTTAACAAAGAAAGATAAATTGTAGAATTAATGAAGTAGAAGTTTGTATTTTAATAGGTAGAAAATTGATAACTAGGAAATGTTCAGGGGAAAGGACTTGCCTAAGAAGCTTGTTGTGCATACTTGTCTTCATCCTTTCTCTGGTAATGAGTTCTTTCCTGAAAGCTGGACTTCAGTCCTTTGTAGGAAAGTGGATGCACCTTGAGACTAATGCTAAGTGAAGTAAATCAAACCCACAAATAGTGCATGGTTTCTCTGGTACAAGAAACCTAAATTATAAATAAAGAACAACATAAAAGATAGATAATAGTAAATAGGGAGCTAAATCTTTCACAAGTTGGAAGGAGATCAAGAAGAGATGGAAGTAGGTGGGAGTGGAAAGAAAGGGGATGAAAAATGAACTAAGATATGTTGTGTACGTTCACCACCTCCACACAAATAATGGAAACATTATCTATCCAAACACATACTAATAAGCAGGAATTACTCTTCTCATGGTAAAGAGAAGTAAGCAACTTTAAGTGTGAAAATTTATAATCATTTACAATGGTAAATATGTGTTCTTTTAGTCAAGGGAGAGGGCAGAGAGTTCTGCATCTGTAATCTCTCAATTGCTATCAGTTCAAAGTAATCCTTACACCAAAGTGGCATATTTTGGCATGTCATATTCTGATCTCCTTTAATTACCTCAGCATTTTCAGGGCTGGTTCTTTTCTACTACAAGCTCTTCTGAATGTTATCTCCTAATCCACTAAAGGAGCAGCCTTCGTTCCCTCCCTGTCATAGTAGACTTTTACTCTCTTTTATTAGTTTCCACCATCAATAATTTCCTTGCTTGTATATTGATTTTGTTCTTTATTGCCTAGCTGTTCCATGAAACTAGAGAAATTGTGTTATGATTTATATTCCTATCTTCTGTATCTAGAAAAGTGCCTAGCACCCAAAGCAGCTCAATACATAATGCTGAAAAAATAAGTGATTATTGCTACAAAAATACTCATTGCTTTATTATCCTGACTTCTCAGTGAAATGCATAATGTTAAACACTACTTCTCTTAGGTAGTAGAATGAAAATATAATCAAATAAATGTTGTCCCACTTTTATTCCTAGCTCCTGTCTTTTTAGTCTTTCTTTCTTAATCTACCTTGCTTCAGTTACAGCAAAGATCACAGGTCAAAATCTGTGATGACTTTAGCTCCATAGGGGGAGAAATAAAAATGGGCTGTCTTCACAACTCTGAACAGATGTCAAACCCATTTGCTACTTCACAAATCATTGTAAAGGATAATTGGATTTCATTGCTCTTAAACAGGGTGGCACAAAGAAAAAGGAAAATGCTTCCCAGAGAGGGTCTTTTTCATAGCCAAACAGGTGAGAATGGAACCTTGAGGAAGCACTGTCAGGATAACAATCACAACATCAAGGCTGAGTCTACAAGAAATTTGAGGACATCTCCATGGCCTGGTTGTCAGAAAAGTGGACTGGGAACAATTAAATAAATAAATGAATGAATAAGTATAACAACTTGCATCTGCTGAGTAGTTTTTAATCATGATATGAGGCAAAGGAAAACAATTTTGTAGTTTTTCACAAACCATGTTCCTGAAAAAGTACTTGAAAGTCAAGGGTCTGAAAGGCTTAAAAGAAACACACATTTTCTCAGGGGATATGTGATGGGAGAGAGAATGCTTTTTTAAGACTGCTGAACAGTGTAACTAGTTATTTACTCCTCATAAAGGTCCTCCCTACCTCCTTGTTTCCTAGCAACCAGGCAAAGAGAACCGATCTTTGCAAGTGCCAGGGGCCTCACCCAAGGAAAGAACCAAAGTGCTCCCAAGACTATGGTCATTCTAATAGATCAAGGTATCCACCCAACTACAGTCACTGCTACCAGTGAAGACTCACACTGCGCAACTATGAAATAGCTCACAAACATAATTCCGCTATTTTACATATAATATACATATATCTATAAATGTCCATATATATATTTAAACACACATAACTATGTGAAAAGAATTTTAGTTGTAAAAATGCATAACAGTAAAACTATGGCTATGCAAAAGTCAAAAGCATAGTAAAATGATTTAATAAATGAATGTACTATATTTATTTGTTCTTCTAATACAAAACACGTGGTATGCATATACTAAAAAAAAAATTCTTTTAACCACTTAGCATCTCTAATGTGGCTATGAATGAGAGAAGAATGGGCCCTAACTTTTTTTCTGTGGAGTATAGGATGCCATTTGTCTAAGAGCATTAATTATAAATTGGATGATATTCAGGAGATCACTGTTTATAATAGATGCCGTCTTTTTTTTCTCATCTGAAAGTGACATCTCTAAATGCTTTTAATGTTACACTTATCACGTGAGTTCTAGCATCCAGGAAGTATTGTGCAGGGATGCTGGTGAACACTCCCCATGGACAGAACAGCAGCGACAACAAAGAGTTACCTTTTCCAAATGCTAAGAGTACCCAAGTTGAGAAACTCTTCTCTGCATTTAAGGAGATAAATAGATAATATTCTTCCATTATAAAATAAAAGCAAAAACTTTTTAAAACCTCAACCAGAATACCAATTCATAAATTATTAGAACACTAACATTGCCATTTTTAAAGAAAAAAGGTTCAGAAATGCACAACTTGTCATTATTTTACCCTGCAGAAGTTTCCCACATTCATAGGCCAAAAGCAATTACCATATTCTTGATTGCTAATTAGACTGGCACAAGTTTCAACTTATCTACAGATGGCAACTTAAATGATGGTTAATTTTTAAGCTAAATTTTAAACTGTGTGGATATAATTTAAATATTTAAAGCTATGACATCATCTGTTAATCTCTTCTCTGTAATAATGAGCCCAAGCCTGTGTGTACCAGGCTCGGTAGGATGGAAAAACAAGGCTACTCTCCCAAGCTACATGTGGAAATCACATTTCTGGAATGCCTAACCTACTTGCCTTGAGTTGGAGGAAGTATGAGCTATTTTACCCTCCTCCCTTCTTACCAGTTTTTCTCAAACAACAAGAACTCTAGCCTAGGAGTCGGATATCCTGTACCTCGGTCCCTGGGTTGGATGTTGTATTTCTAATTAGTTAGATGAACATAATCACTCCCATAAAAACTGTGGCCTTAGTTTATTCATCTACAGAATGAGAGATTTAAAATGATTATCTTTTGTCTTTGTCTAGAAAGGTCCCCTCTGTGGACATTATCAGTACTTGGACACTCACAGGAGGAGAACATTATCGTGCTTGGACTCTCTTCTCTGCAATCCACATTCTCACTGTGTCTCTTTTTTCTAAACAGTTCATAAAACCTGTTTATGAACTCACTAGGAATCAACGGAAAACCAGCTAACAGCTTCTTTGTTAGACTAAGCGGCAATATTATTTTCTATTTTGAAAATCTTGAAGAAAAAGAAGTAGAAGACAGAGCCTTCTCACTCATATTAGCTTGCCTGCTGGCCCTTGTCAGGAACCAGGTCGTATGTGAGCCTCAGCAAAGGATGTTTTAAAAAGAATGAAGACAGAGTATTGCTATTTAAAATTTTAATGAGCAACACAAGCACTCAAACTTCACAATCTTTTTCTTTAAAAGAAAAATTAGAATTTAGAGAACATTCCTACTCTCAAAATAAAATAATTGGAGTCTATGACCATACCACCCTGAACGTGCCTGATCTCACCTGATCAAAATAAAGTAATTGGAAACACTTGGAGATGTGTAAAATACTGCACTGGATAGAATGTAAAATGAAACAGATAACACAACAGAACACCTCTTTTCTTATCGTTCTAACAACTTGTATCTAACCTTACTATGCTAACTAGGGGAAAGATATATAGGTAAGTCTTTGGAGAACAATGATCACAGAATTTCATCTTTCTTTCTTTCTTTCCTTTCTTCCTTACTTTCTCTCTGTCTCTCTCTCTTTCTTTCTTACTTCCTTTCTCTCTCTCTCTTTTTTTGACACAGAGTCTCACTCTAATTCAGGCAGAGCTTGAACTCACTATATAGCCCAAACTGCCCTCAAACTCACAGAGATCTTCTTCATTCAGCCTCCCAAGTGCTGAGATTACAGGCATGCACCACCACAACCGGTACAAGACTATCTTTAAATAATATAAAGAAGTAATAAAAAGGTGAACTAATCCACAAAGAATTATGCTAAAGTTAAAAATATGAAGCAAACTGCACCGACCCTAAGTTGCAACAGAAACTGAACTCTGTCAAAAGGTTTCAGCTTCTAAAATTTTATTTCTCTGTTTAGTTTTGAGTAGAGAACAAAGCCTAATTTGCAGACAAGAGAGAGATAAAAATAAAAACTTCCCTAACTTATCAAATTTTAAAACTTGCATACAGGTGTGAGCAGAAAGTAAATACATAATTTTGTGAATGTTCATGGAATGTAAGTTCTTACCAGTAGTCTTCTTGGTCCAATGTATGACATTTATATCCTGGAAATAGGAAAGATTTGTTGGTTTAGCCCAATTTTATGTATCAGAAAGATGGTGAGAGACCATATGTAATATATATAGATAACTGGTAGCCACTTAATGTACACAAACTTTAATTTGGTCTTTATTGTTAACTTAAAGTAAAACCAAATTTCTTATGAGATTGTGTGCCATTATGCCCCTATTACCTGCCTCTTTCAGCTGAACAATTTAAAAAAAAATGAAAGGAAAGGTATATCCTGTTTCAATAATCTTAAAGATCTATTTTCTCTCCACATCTCATTAACCATCTGGATACTGGTCGAACATCCCAAAACATGTTGCCCTGCAGAGAAAGGAGCATTTGACCCACACGTTAACAAAGTCCTCTGTGAAGGGTCAAGGAATCATGTTTTTGACTTTGTGAGCCACAAGATCTCTGTGGTATATTCATCTTTTTGTTTTCTAAATAACTCTTTAATAATGAAAAAAAATCATAGGTCACAAACTGCCCCCGAAATAGAATAGCCACTGAAATGAACTGATGAGACATAGCTTGTTCACCTGATTGGAGACACAAAATTAAGTTCAACCGAAGGCACAATATGATGTGATACTCATTTCCTGTTCCTCAGCTGATGAATCAGAGGTAAGATAATCAACCGTCTCAGTGTGCCCAGGACTGAGAAGTTTTTTAAGAAAGGACCTTCAGTGACAGATCCAGGAATGTCCCTAGCCAACCTGGATGGGTGGTGATCTTGATAAATTCTTCAAATCAAATAAGTAAAAATTTTAAATGGAGTTAAAAGAAAGCAGTCACTTCATGGTTTGACTGATTGGCAAGACCAGGGTAATGGAAGGTAGAAAAAAGGCTGGTGGGGTTTGGATACCTTATAGCAAATAGATGAGGCCGCCTACTGCAGTCTCTGGTATCAAAATCCTTCATTCCCTATGCGTAATAAAAATTAAGGTAAGTGAAGATTTGAGAAATCATATACAAGTGATGAGCATAAAGAGAAAGCAAGCACGGCATGTGAAGACCAGAAAGCAAAGATAGGAAGGTATTTCCCCAAAAAATCACTTGAGATTTTCATTTCAACTTGTCAAGGAACAACTAAGACCATGCCATAAAATCAATACTGTTCCCCGGTGCTGCTCCTTCCGTTTTGGCCTTTGGAGCCTCTTTATCTTTCTCTCCTCTTTGCTGTAACTGGCAAGGTGTCAAATAGAACCCGTTCTGCATCTCCACTGCTGGAGCCGTAAGGCAGATGGTATCAGAAGGTACTGCAGGAAGGAAACACAGATTACATGCAGGATAGCTTCTGTGAACCTTGGAAAATGGTGATAAGCACAGAGCAATAGACAGAGAGAGGGAACCAGAGCTCAGGAGACCATGTCTCATTCTCTGGACTTTCTAAGACTAAATTGTAATTTCAATACTATAACAAGGTTAATAGTTCCAAAAAAATCAATACCGAAATCAACACTAAGTGGCAGAGCAGAAATCTCACCTGGCATCAGAAGAGCAAACAGCCAAACAGAGGAGCAGTCGTGAGAGACAGCAGGGCACGTGGGGATGTTTAAGCAGCAAGAGGACTGGCTGTGAAGGTGAAAAGGACTTTGCATGAATCTCAGAAATTATGTCCTTGGATTTGCACTAATGTTTCTGTTGCTTGGGAAGTATGAGGCATATCACAAGATCTCAGTTATTTACACAATTTCCTCAAGGTCTATGGAAAAGAAAGGTTGACACCCACTTCCCAGACAGCAGGATTCAATTATTTCTCCCAAAGTCGCATCTCAGAAAAGTGCAGATTTGGGACACAAAATCTATCTTCCCAAACTCAAAAGCAACCCACACCAGAAGGACATAAAAAGGAAAGACAGCACAAATCAATGATTAGGCTCAGAAACATTAAAGGACCTGACGTTAAACATTGAATCAATACAACAAACAGGATAAGGAAGAAAAAAGATACAACAGTCTCTTGGGACAAAACTGTGAGTGTAGAATTATAATGTGACTAGAACTACTCAGGATTCTTTAGGGAATTAAGGTGGAAAAGTTACCAATCAAATAACACATACTTTAAAAACCTCCATCAAACTAGGGCAAAAGGCACTTCTTGTCCAGCACACCTGGTACATGAAAATGCATGAAAACACTTCTGAGCTGAGAAAACAACATCAGCAGGATGGTGATGCACCCCATGGGCTTCTGCCCTACATTTAGCATCTGTTCTGCCAACTCAATTCCTGCAGATGCCAGTGGGAGGATCTGTGCAGGAAGCAGCAGGCAGTGGCCTAGGAAATAGGCCAGGGGCCAGCCTAGGAGGGTCCACTGCTCTTGAAGAACTCTCCATACTTGTCTTCTCTCGGGAATTCTTGAAAAAACTGGTACTTCAGTGCAAAGCAGAACGTATGTACTATGATCAAAATATACAGTGAATATTTAAATTTTATAAAAATATTACAGTGAAAGACATATTACCATTAATCCCCTTCAAAGTAACCCTTTCAATTTTGAACTATAACATCATTTTCTGAGGCAGTTCAAAAAGTCCTCTTTCGTGTCTTTATGAGCTGTTAACTAAACTTCAGTGAAACCAAATGCCGAGTGCCACCCAATGGAAATACAGGCTTGTAAAAATATGATGGTATGTCCTCATCCACTGTATTTACCTGAGCTGGTAACATGTCACTTTTGGCTCTTTTCCAAAGTCTAAAGGAGCACAAAAGGCAAATATTTTGAATTGATTTCAGACTTCGAAGCAGCCATGACAGTGCAACAGAAGGCACTCACAAAAGAGGACTTCCAGAAAAGTTTCAGAAGTGCAAAAATGTGTTTGATGTAAGGGTAAGTACAGGAAAGGCTTGGATTGTGAGTAACTTGTTCTAGGAGTATTCCACAAGATGAGCAAACATTTCTAATAAATTTTAATTTGATAAATGGCCAATGCCTTGCCTTGATCATGTGATGCCAAATGTCCCATGATCACAATTGAGCCAATGGTTCTTGTCTCTCGCTTTCTTTCTCTCTCTGTAACAGATTCTGAGGGATTGTCTCCCAAAATTTATAGGTTATGGAGGAGATCTCATCTGCAGAGGAGGAAGAGGAGAAGGTGAGGAGATCCCTCACTTCAAATGACATTAGGGAGACATATAAAATGTGGGAAACAGTGCAAAATTTTGTAGAAAAGCACCACCAGAATAAGGCTGTAGCACTGCGGAAATGAATCTGTTTAGTAACAATGCAATGTCACAGTTCTTCAAACCCTTTAAAGGAAGCAAAAGCAAGTCATTGGATAAGTTTCTTGTTAAAGTTGCACAAAAAGAAAAAGATTGCACTTAGCCAATTGTTAACAGTGATTCCATTAGTGATAATAAAAGTCATCTTACACAATAACCTTCATCTCTCTTGTGTCCTTCACACCAGCCATGAAAGGCTTCAAAAATAAGTGCAAGTTAAACTAGTTTTCTTTACATTTTGTATTTTCTTATTATTTTGTATTATATTACAGTGTTGTGATCATTTTTAACATAAATATTTTGGGTTGTGCAGCAAATCACCTGAGTTTCCATTGTTTGTGTGAGGAAATTAGCTTTGATATACAAGTGCTTTGAATTATAAGTATGGTCACAAACTACAGTTTTACTGTATTTTTGAGGGGAATTAATGGGATTGTGTCTTTTACTGCCATATTTTTTAAAACATATAAACATTCAGCATTTTTAAATCATACCTCATATCTGCCCTTTCTCTAGATGCATTTCTCCTTCCAGGCTGAGCACGACATCAGAAAGAGATCATTGCCTGGATGCTGCTTGTCTGTGATGTTATGAAGCCAGGAAGCAGAGATCCTTGCTTGGGGTCCAGGGTATGCTGGTAAAAGCTTCACAACAAGCTGCGAGAGGGGCAAGAGGCTCTGATATATGCCATCTGTGTTTGCCTGTGGGTTACCATGCTGTATGTAATCACACTATGCCTAGTTTCAACCTGTTAATGTGACATGAAGCTCCTTAACATTTTCCTGAAAATTTGTTAATGAGTTGCTGGTAGGAGGAGTCTCCGTACACCAGTAGTTCAGATCTATGCCTAACGAGGCATAATGAGGAAAAGGAGCTCTGTGTGTGTGTGTGTGTGTGTGTGTGTGTGTGTGTGTGTATGAAAATACTAACTTTTCTGCTATGAGCTGTAACTGGGCAGTTGCCGTGAACCTTTTTACATGGACAAAGTGCACCAGAAATGGATCCACTTCAGTGGTTTCAGAAAAGGTCCCATGAATTTTGGTGTTACTTGAAACTCACATTGCCCCTGAGAATGTGCAATTTTACACAATGAAGGGATTCCCAAGGCCTATAAGTGCAAGGAAGTTACTAAGTCATCTAAATTGTCCATTTTGTGTTGCTATAATAGAATATCAGACACTGGATAATTTCTAAGGAAAAGAAATGTATTTCTCAGAATCTGGAGGCTAAGGCTATTAACAAAGTGCTATAGTCAGGGGAGGGACTTTTATCACGTCATCCCATAGAAAAAGAGACAAGATAGAGCAGGAGAAGGTAAGTATGAGAGCGGGAGAGGGAAGGGCAAATTACACCCTATTACAAGGAGGCAAGAGCTCTGATCACCCACTTCCATCAATCTATTCACTTGCTGCTCATTCTCACTGCCTGATCTCTTCTCATTAGACTCTGCTTCACATTGCTGTGGTGTTGGAGATTAACCTTCCAATCCGTGTTTTTGGGGGACACATTCAAAACAAAGCACCAAGAAATCCAAGAAGTCAAATAATTTGTCTCATTCTCATGTTTTAAGGGGTTATTGGTGTAGCTCAATGGTACAGCATTGAGCTTGCCTAGCATATTCTACAATATCCCCAGTACCACTGAAGGGAGGAAAGAAGGAAGGAAGGAAGGAAGGAAGGAAG